>NW_026116605.1:0-27348 GCF_001640805.2 Lates calcarifer
TGGGCCCAACGGGGCCATGCAACGAGTTGCAAGGACCCTCTTGTTTTCGGTCTGTTTATTATTATTATTATTATTATTAGGGCCCGAGCAACGAGTTGCGTGGCCCAACGGGGCCATGCAACGAGTTGCAAGGACCCTCTTGTTTTCGGTCTGTTTTATTATTATTATTATTATTATTAGGGCCCGAGCAACGAGTTGCGTGGGCCCAACGGGCCATGCAACGAGTTGCAAGGACCCTCTTGTTTTCGTTCGGTTTATTATTATTAGGGCCCGAGCAACGAGTTGCGTGGGCCAACGGGGCCATGCAACGAGTTGCAAGGACCTCTTGTTTTCGTTCGGTTTTATTATTATTATTATTATTATTTTTTTCTTCTTTTTCCGCCTCTTTGATCGCCTTTTTGAGGGCCTTAAAATGCGTCAAAACTCCTGAAAATTTGCAGACGCGTCAGGCACGGCGAAAAATTTAATAATTTAGGGGTCTTGAGCATGGGTGTGGCAAAATGGCCTCGGTAGCGCCACCTACATTTTTAACGGAACAGCCCCTCAAGCCCGTTGCGCCTAAAAATCTGAAAATCTGCACACATATGTAACATCCCATGACGCACCAAAAAGTCTCTTGGAGCCATATTCTAAACCCAACAGAAAGTATTTTTATTTGACCGGAAGGTGAAAAAATTGTGTGTTTTTGGCCATTTCCAGGGGTCGCTTGAACGCGAACTAGTCCTAGACGCATTATCCGATTGACTTCAAAATTTGATAATTTGTTCTTAAGACATAGACGAAGTTAAATTGCAAAAGTTTCGGACTTTTCATTGAAGGGCGTGGAAGTTATGGCCCCTCAAAGTTCGATCACTCGCCACAAAACAGGAAGTTGCTTTAAATTTGCTATATTTCGGCCATACTTTGTCCAAACTGCATCAAACTTTACAGGATTGTTAATGGTACCTATCTGCACACATCCATATGTCAATATTCATACAATTGTTGTAGCACCACCTATTTATAGCAGGAAATGACATATTTTATAGTGTGATGTCCAGTTTCTAGACGGGTGACCAGATTCACTTCAAATGTTGTCAGGACAGACTTAAGGATTTTTGGAAGACTGGCTCCGAAAATTGTGAGTTTGGGTCGAAGCGTGTGCCGGTTCTGGCCCGTCAAAGTTCGGAAACCCAACTTCCTGTTTGAAACCTCAGATTTTGGGGTAACTTCCTGTTGCGACTCTCTACTTTATCCTACAGATGGAGCCATTGTATTACTCTTTGATGGGTTTTTGGAAGGGGGTCTCTGTGTGTGTGTGTCTGTGTGTGTCTGAGGGGGGAGGGGAAGAGGAGTTGATTGTGTCTGTGAGAAGCTGCCACAGGGAGGTTACAGTCAATAGAGCCATGAGCTGTCACAGATGATGAGCTCTGAATAATATTATCACAGAAAATAATTAGCATAAAAGCTTTTATTTAAAATTTTTACATCTGGGAAGTGTGAACTGTTACGCCAGCGTGTGCCCTGCGACCTGCGTTGACCCCGCGGTTGCCGGGGTCCCGCGGTCGCCGCTCCCCGACGGCGCCGGGTGCGAGGGCCCGTTCAACGCTGCTCGCAGCTTTAATTAGGGCCCGAGCAACGAGTTAACGGGGCCATGCAACGAGTTGCAAGGACCCTATTATTATTATTATTATTATTTTTTTTTTTCTTCTTTTTCCGCCTCTTTGATCGCCTTTTTGAGGGCCTTAAAAATGCGTCAAAACTCCTGAAAATTTGCAGACGCGTCAGGCACGGCGAAAAATTTAAGAATTTAGGGGTCTTGAGCATGGGTGTGGCAAAATGGCCTCGTAGCGCCACCTACATTTTTAACGGAACAGCCCCTCAAGCCCGTTGCGCCTAAAAATCTGAAAATCTGCACACATATGTAACATCCCATGACGCACCAAAAAGTCTCTTGGAGCCATATTCTAAACCCAACAGAAAGTATTTTTATTTTGACCGGAAGGTGAAAAAATTGTGTGTTTTTGGCCATTTCCAGGGGTCGCTTGAACGCGAACTAGTCCTAGACGCATTATCCGATTGACTTCAAAATTTGATAATTTGTTCTTAAGACATAGACGAAGTTAAATTGCAAAAGTTTCGGACTTTTCATTGAAGGGCGTGGAAGTTATGGCCCCTCAAAGTTCGATCACTCGCCACAAAACAGGAAGTTGCTTTAAATTTGCTATATTTCGGCCATACTTTGTCCAAACTGCATCAAACTTTACAGGATTGTTAATGGTACCTATCTGCACACATCCATATGTCAATATTCATACAATTGTTGTAGCACCACCTATTTATAGCAGGAAATGACATATTTTATAGTGTGATGTCCAGTTTCTAGACGGGTGACCAGATTCACTTCAAATGTTGTCAGGACAGACTTAAGGATTTTTGGAAGACTGGCTCCGAAAATTGTGAGTTTGGGTCGAAGCGTGTGCCGTTCTGGCCCGTCAAAGTTCGGAAACCCAACTTCCTGTTTGAAACCTCAGATTTTGGGGTAACTTCCTGTTGCGACTCTCTACTTTATCCTACAGATGGAGCCATTGTATTACTCTTTGATGGGTTTTTGGAAGGGGGTCTCTGTGTGTGTGTGTCTGTGTGTGTCTGAGGGGGGAGGGGAAGAGGAGTTGATTGTGTCTGTGAGAAGCTGCCACAGGGAGGTTACAGTCAATAGAGCCATGATCTGTCACAGATGATGAGCTCTGAATAATATTATCACAGAAAATAATTAGCATAAAAGCTTTTATTTAAAATTTTTACATCTGGGAAGTGTGAACTGTTATGCCAGCGTGTGCCCTGCGACCTGCGTTGACCCCGCGGTTGCCGGGGTCCCGCGGTCGCCGCTCCCCGACGGGCGCCAGGTGCGAGGCCCGTTCAACGCTGCTCGCAGCTTTAATTATTATTATTATTATTTTTTTTCTTCTTTTTCCGCCTCTTTGATCGCCTTTGAGGGCCTTAAAATGCGTCAAAACTCCTGAAAATTTGCAGACGCGTCAGGCACGGCGAAAATTTAAGAATTTAGGGGTCTTGAGCATGGGTGTGGCAAAATGGCCTCGGTAGCGCCACCTACATTTTTAACGGAACAGCCCCTCAAGCCCGTTGCGCCTAAAAATCTGAAAAATCTGCACACATATGTAACATCCATGACGCACCAAAAAGTCTCTTGGAGCCATATTCTAAACCCAACAGAAAGTATTTTTATTTGACCGGAAGGTGAAAAAATTGTGTGTTTTGGCCATTTCCAGGGTCGCTTGAACGCGAACTAGTCCTAGACGCATTATCCGATTGACTTCAAAATTTGATAATTTGTTCTTAAGACATAGACGAAGTTAAATTGCAAAAGTTTCGGACTTTTCATTGAAGGGCGTGGAAGTTATGGCCCCTCAAAGTTCGATCACTCGCCACAAACAGGAAGTTGCTTTAAATTTGCTATATTTCGGCCATACTTTGTCCAAACTGCATCAAACTTTACAGGATTGTTAATGGTACCTATCTGCACACATCCATATGTCAATATTCATACAATTGTTGTAGCACCACCTATTTATAGCAGGAAATGACATATTTTATAGTGTGATGTCCAGTTTCTAGACGGGTGACCAGATTCACTTCAAATGTTGTCAGGCAGACTTAAGGATTTTGGAAGACTGGCTCCGAAAATTGTGAGTTTGGGTCGAAGCGTGTGCCGTTCTGGCCCGTCAAAGTTCGGAAACCAACTTCCTGTTTGAAACCTCAGATTTTGGGGTAACTTCCTGTTGCGACTCTCTACTTTATCCTACAGATGGAGCCATTGTATTACTCTTTGATGGGTTTTTGGAAGGGGTCTCTGTGTGTGTGTGTGTGTGTGTGTCTGAGGGGGAGGGGAAGAGGAGTTGATTGTGTCTGTGAGAAGCTGCCACAGGGAGGTTACAGTCAATAGAGCCATGATCTGTCACAGATGATGAGCTCTGAAAAATATTATCACAGAAAATAATTAGCATAAAGCTTTTATTTAAAATTTTTACATCTGGGAAGTGTGAACTGTTACGCCAGCGTGTGCCCTGCGACCTGCGTTGACCCCGCGGTTGCCGGGGTCCCGCGGTCGCCGCTCCCCCGACGGGCGCCGGGTGCGAGGGCCCGTTCAACGCTGCTCGCAGCTTTAATTATTATTATTATTATTTTTTTCTTCTTTTTCCGCCTCTTAGATCGGCTTTTTGAGGGCCTTAACATGCGTGAAAACTTACCAAAATTTGCAGACGCGTCAGGCACGGCGAAAAATTTAATAATTTAGGGGTCTTGAGCATGGGCGTGGTAAAATGCCCTCGGTAGCGCCACCTACATTTTTAAACGGAACAGCCCCTCAAGCCCGTTGCGCCTAAAAATCTGAAAATCTGCACACATATGTAACATCCCATGACGCACCAAAAAGTCTCTTGGAGCCATATTCTAAACCCAACAGAAAGTATTTTTATTTTGACCGGAAGGTGAAAAAATTGTGTGTTTTTGGCCATTTCCAGGGGTCGCTTGAACGCGAACTAGTCCTAGACGCATTATCCGATTGACTTCAAAACTTAATAGTATGTTCTTAAGACATAGACGATGTTAAATTGCGGCAGATTTTGAGTTTTTGTTGAAGGGCGTGGAAGTTATGGCCCTCAAAGTTCGATTACTCGCCACGAAACAGGAAGTTGCTTTATTTTTGCTATATTTCGGCCATACTTTGTCCAAACTGCATCAAACTTTACAGGATTGTTAATGGTACCTATCTGCACACATCCATATGTCAATATTCATACAATTGTTGTAGCGCCACCTATTTATAGCAGGAAATGACATATTTTAGTGTGATGTCCAGTTTCTAGACGGGTGACCAGATTCACTTCAAATGTTGTCAGCCCTCCTTGACAATTTTTGGAAGACTGGCTCCGAAAATTGTGAGTTTGGGTCGAAGCGTGTGCCGGTTCTGGCCCGTCAAAGTTCGGAAACCCAACTTCCTGTTTGAAACCTCAGATTTTGGGGTAACTTCCTGTTGCGACTCTCTACTTTATCCTACAGATGGAGCCATTGTATTACTCTTTGATGGGTTTTTGGAAGGGGGTCTCTGTGTGTGTGTGTGTCTGTGTGTGTGTGTTGAGGGGGGAGGGGAAGAGGAGTTGATTGAGTCTGTGAGAAGCTGCCACAGGGAGGTTACAGTCAAGAGAGCCATGAGCTGTCACAGATGATGAGCTCTGAAAAATATTATCACAGAAAATAATTAGCATAAAAGCTTTTATTTTAAATTTGTTGCAACAAATTCAGGTTTCTTACAGTTTTCCTTATTGAAAACTAAATTCTACCTGAAATGTATCAATAAAAATCTTCTTTTGCAGTTAATGTCACCAGTTTATAGTTTAGTTTTAATAGCATTCCCTGTCACTGATGTGCCTTTAATTATCGGTTCTATCAGGGATCATTTATGTGTTTATCTTACGGGGGTGAGCCACCTCACAGGTTGGTTATATTACCTGTTGACCTCAGCTCAGTGAGCTAAGACAATGTTTAATGCAGTGTTTTTTCTGATATGAAAATGGATATTATTCAGCACATCTAACCTCAGCAGGCCCTCTTCAGAAACTCATATCTGCAGATGTCAAAGCTGGCTCAAAAAATTAAACTGGCTTCAAATTAATTTAAGGAATTGTAGGTTATTTTGAATTCTGTAGGGACCTGAGCCTTTTACAGTTTGGTTTTGATCAGTTAGGAAATTTCATCAGCTGATTTTTCGTGTTACTCAGTGTACGGCGACAGGAAAAGTGCACTAGGTCGCGTCGAGGTGAACCAGCTGAATATAAGCCACTCAAGTTGACGACAAGTGCATTGAAAAGTAAAAGCTGCTGGCCTTTACCTTTTCTTTGTCAAAGCTGTTTAGTTAGTAAAGTAATATTTTCAGCGTTGTCCACAGTCTCATGACATGTTTAACAGAAGCACAGCACGCTGGTTAAGCTCATGGCAAACTGTTACTAACAGCTAAAATGAAAGCTTGTCTGTATGTAGTCTAACTGGTTAGTTTGTCACTAATCTCCAAAATTTTGCAAATTGCTATAAACTTCACTCTCTTAAACCAGTAACAGTCTGAGCTGGACTGATAGGGGTCTGTATGGATAAAGATAAAATCCTAATGATACCCATCCCTACAGCTGGTTAGTGGCTTCGCCCTGACTTTAGGCAGATGAGATATTCACTGTTCAAATAACTTCATTATAAGCCTTGTTTAAGCATAAATGATTTATATATGCACCCAATAACAGAACTTAAAAAAATGCTTTTGCTCAAAGCTCAAAGCTTGTAAACTCAAGTTAAAACTGAGTTTTATCTCCTTTTGGGAGGGGGTATCTGTGTGTGTGTGTGTGTTTGTGTGTTTGTGTTTGAGGGGGGAGGGGAAGAGGAGTTGATTGAGTCTGTGAGAAGCTGCCACAGAGAGGTTACAGTCAGGAGAGCCAAGAGCTGTCAGATGATGAGCTCTGAAAAATATTATCACAGAAAAATTAGCATAAAAGCTTTTATTTAAAATTTTTACATCTGGGAAGTGTGAACTGTTACGCCAGCGTGTGCCCTGCGACCTGCGTTGACCCCGCGGTTGCCGGGGTCCCGCGGTCGCCGCTCCCCGACGGCGCCGGGTGCGAGGGCCCGTTCAACGCTGCTCGCAGCTTTAATTATTATTATTATTATTTTTTTTCTTCTTTTTCCGCCTCTTAGATCGGCTTTTTTGAGGGCCTTAACATGCGTGAAAACTTACCAAAATTTGCAGACGCGTCAGCACGGCGAAAAATTTAATAATTTAGGGGTCTTGAGGCATGGGCGTGGTAAAATGCCCTCGGTAGCGCCACCTACATTTTTAAACGGAACAGCCCCTCAAGCCCGTTGCGCCTAAAAATCTGAAAATCTGCACACATATGTAACATCCCATGACGCACCAAAAAGTCTCTTGGAGCCATATTCTAAACCCAACAGAAAGTATTTTTATTTTGACCGGAAGGTGAAAAAATTGTGTGTTTTTGGCCATTTCCAGGGGTCGCTTGAACGCGAACTAGGTCCTAGACGCATTATCCGATTGACTTCAAAACTTAATAGTATGTTCTTAAGACATAGACGATGTTAAATTGCGGCAGATTTTGAGTTTTTGTTGAAGGGCGTGGAAGTTATGGCCCCTCAAAGTTCGATTACTCGCCACGAAACAGGAAGTTGCCTTTATTTTTGCTATATTTCGGCCATACTTTGTCCAAACTGCATCAAACTTTACAGGATTGTTAATGGTACCTATCTGCACACATCCATATGTCAATATTCATACAATTGTAGTAGCGCCACCTATTTATAGCAGGAAATGACATATTTTATAGTGTGATGTCCAGTTTCTAGACGGGTGAGCAGATTCAACTTCAAATGTTGTCAGCCCCTCCTTGGACAATTTTTGGAAGAAGTCCTCCGAAAATTGTGAGTTTGGGTCGAAGCGTGTGCCGGTTCTGGCCCGTCAAAGTTCGGAAACCCAACTTCCTGTTTGAAACCTCAGATTTTGGGGTAACTTCCTGTTGCGACTCTCTACTTTATCCTACAGATGGAGCCATTGTATTACTCTTTGATGGGTTTTTGGAAGGGGGTCTCTGTGTGTGTGTGTCTGTGTGTGTGTGTTTGAGGGGAGGGGAAGAGGAGTTGATTGAGTCTGTGAGAAGCTGCCACAGGGAGGTTACAGTCAAGAGAGCCATGAGCTGTCACAGATGATGAGCTCTGAAAAATATTATCACAGAAAATAATTAGCATAAAAGCTTTTATTTTAAATTTGTTGCAACAAATTCAGGTTTCTTACAGCATTTTCCTTATTGAAAACTAAATTCTACCTGAAATGTATCAATAAAAATCTTCTTTTGCAGTTAATGTCACCAGTTTATAGTTTAGTTTAATAGCATTCCCTGTCACTGATGTGCCTTTAATTATCGGTTCTATCAGGGATCATTTATGTGTTTATCTTACGGGGGTGAGCCACCTCACAGGTTGGTTATATTACCTGTTGACCTCAGCTCAGTGAGCTAAGACAATGTTTAATGCAGTGTTTTTTCTGATATGAAAATGGATATTATTCAGCACATCTAACCTCAGCAGGCCCCTCTTCAGAAACTCATATCTGCAGATGTCAAAGCTGGCTCAAAAATTAAACTGGCTTCAAATTAATTTGAAGGAATTGTAGGTTATTTTGAATTCATGTAATCTTACCATATGTCTCCCCTTGACCAAAGTCTTTACAGTTTGGTTTGATCAGTTAGGAAATTTCACAAGGGGTCGGCTGATATTTTCATGTTACACAGTGTACGGCGACAGGAAAAGTGCACGTCTACATCCACCGGCGTCGAGGTGAACCAGCTGAATATAAGCCACTCAAGTTGACGACAAGTGCATTGAAAAGTAAAAGCTGCTGGCCTTACCTTTTCTTTGTAAAGCGCCTGTTCGGCCAGTAGTTAGTAAAGTAATATTTTCAGCGTTGTCCACAGTCTCATGACATGTTTAACACGAAGCACAGCACGCTGGTTAAGCTCATGGCAAACTGTTACTAACAGCTAAAATGAAAGCTTGTCTGTATGTAGTCTAACTGGTTAGTTTGTCACTAATCTCCAAATTTTGCAAATTGCTATAAACTTCACTCTCTTAAACCAGTAACAGTCTGAGCTGGACTGATAGGGGTCTGTATGGATAAAGATAAAATCCTAATGATACCCTCCCTACAGCTGGTTAGTGGCTTCGCCCTGACTTTAGGCAGATGAGATATTCACTGTTCAAATAACTTCATTATAACCCTTGTTTAAGCATAAATGATTTATATATGCACCCAATAACAGAACTTGCAAAAAAATGCTTTTGCTCAAGCTCAAAGCTTGTAAACTCAAGTTAAAACTGAGTTTTATCTCCTTTTGGGAGGGGGTATCTGTGTGTGTGTGTGTGTTTGTGTTTGTGTTTGTGTTTGAGGGGGGAGGGGAAGAGGAGTTGATTGAGTCTGTGAGAAGCTGCCACAGAGAGGTTACAGTCAGGAGAGCCAAGAGCTGTCACAGATGATGAGCTCTGAAAAATATTATCACAGAAAATAATTAGCGTAAAAGCTTTTATTTTAAATTTTTACATCTCGGAAGTGTGAACTGTTACGCCAGCGTGTGCCCTGCGACCTGCGTTGACCCCGCGGTTGCCGGGGTCCCGCGGTCGCCGCTCCCCGACGGGCGCCGGGTGCGAGGGCCCGTTCAACGCTGCTCGCAGCTTTAATTATTATTATTATTATTTTTTTTCTTCTTTTTCCGCCTCTTAGATCGGCTTTTTGAGGGCCTTAACATGCGTGAAAACTTACCAAAATTTGCAGACGCGTCAGGCACGGCGAAAAATTTAATAATTTAGGGGTCTTGAGCATGGGCGTGGTAAAATGCCCTCGGTAGCGCCACCTACATTTTTAAACGGAACAGCCCCTCAAGCCCGTTGCGCCTAAAAATCTGAAAATCTGCACACATATGTAACATCCCATGACGCACCAAAAAGTCTCTTGGAGCCATATTCTAAACCCAACAGAAAGTATTTTTATTTTGACCGGAAGGTGAAAAAATTGTGTGTTTTGGCCATTTCCAGGGGTCGCTTGAACGCGAACTAGTCCTAGACGCATTATCCCATTGACTTCAAAACTTAATAGTATGTTCTTAAGACATAGACGATGTTAAATTGCGGCAGATTTTGAGTTTTTGTTGAAGGGCGTGGAAGTTATGGCCCCTCAAAGTTCGATTACTCGCCACGAAACAGGAAGTTGCTTTATTTTTGCTATATTTCGGCCATACTTTGTCCAAACTGCATCAAACTTTACAGGATTGTTAATGGTACCTATCTGCACACATCCATATGTCAATATTCATACAATTGTTGTAGCACCACCTATTTATAGCAGGAAATGACATATTTTATAGTGTGATGTCCAGTTTCTAGACGGGTGACCAGATTCACTTCAAATGTTGTCAGCCCCTCCTTGACAATTTTTGGAAGAAGTCCTCCGAAAATTGTGAGTTTGGGTCGAAGCGTGTGCCGGTTCTGGCCCGTCAAAGTTCGGAAACCCAACTTCCTGTTTGAAACCTCAGATTTTGGGGTAACTTCCTGTTGCGACTCTCTACTTTATCCTACAGATGGAGCCATTGTATTACTCTTTGATGGGTTTTTGGAAGGGGGTCTCTGTGTGTGTGTGTCTGTGTGTGTGTGTTTGAGGGGGGAGGGGAAGAGGAGTTGATTGAGTCTGTGAGAAGCTGCCACAGGGAGGTTACAGTCAGGAGAGCCAAGAGCTGTCACAGATGATGAGCTCTGAAAAATATTATCACAGAAAATAATTAGCATAAAAGCTTTTATTTTAAATTTGTTGCAACAAATTCAGGTTTCTTACAGCATTTTCCTTATTGAAAACTAAATTCTACCTGAAATGTATCAATAAAAATCTTCTTTTGCAGTTAATGTCACCAGTTTATAGTTTAGTTTTAATAGCATTCCCTGTCACTGATGTGCCTTTAATTATCGGTTCTATCAGGGATCATTTATGTGTTTATCTTACGGGGGTGAGCCACCTCACAGGTTGGTTATATTACCTGTTGACCTCAGCTCAGTGAGCTAAGACAATGTTTAATGCAGTGTTTTTTCTGATATGAAAATGGATATTATTCAGCACATCTAACCTCAGCAGGCCCCTCTTCAGAAACTCATATCTGCAGATGTCAAAGCTGGCTCAAACGTTGTCCACAGTCTCATGACATGTTTAACACGAAGCACAGCACGCTGGTCAAGCTCATGGCAAACTGTTACTAACAGCTAAAATGAAAGCTTGTCTGTATGTAGTCTAACTGGTTAGTTTGTCACTAATCTCCAAATTTTGCAAATTGCTATAAACTTCACTCTCTTAAACCAGTAACAGTCTGAGCTGGACTGATAGGGGTCTGTATGGATAAAGATAAAATCCTAATGATACCCATCCCTACAGCTGGTTAGTGGCTTCGCCCTGACTTTAGGCAGATGAGATATTCACTGTTCAAATAACTTCATTATAACCCTTGTTTAAGCATAAATGATTTATATATGCACCCAATAACAGAACTTGCAAAAAAATGCTTTTGCTCAAAGCTCAAAGCTTGTAAACTCAAGTTAAAACTGAGTTTTATCTCCTTTTGGGAGGGGGTATTTCTCTGTGTGTTTGTGTGTGTGTGTGTGTTTGTGTTTGTGTTTGTGTTTGAGGGGGAGGGGAAGGAGTTGATTGAGTCTGTGAGAAGCTGCCACAGAGAGGTTACAGTCAGGAGAGCCAAGAGCTGTCACAGATGATGAGCTCTGAAAAATATTATCACAGAAAATAATTAGCATAAAAGCTTTTATTTAAAATTTTTACATCTCGGAAGTGTGAACTGTTACGCCAGCGTGTGCCCTGCGACCTGCGTTGACCCCGCGGTTGCCGGGGTCCCGCGGTCGCCGCTCCCCCGACGGGCGCCGGGTGCGAGGGCCCGTTCAACGCTGCTCGCAGCTTTAATTGCCTTTGCTTTGAGCAGTGCTACAGATCTTTCCTAGCAACCTATCAGCCCATTAGTAAAGTTTTTTGTGACTAGAACATTTATTTTAGTTTTAATGGTTGAACCTGATATAGTAAATCACTAGTGTAAGACTAGCTAGTTACTTAGGAAGGTCTATACACACAAATATATGGATTTTCAAATAGCTGATACAAAGTACTGGTGGAACACATTTTCCTCCTTTTCCTCCTTTTCCTCCATGTCCTCATTCATAGCTTATTACTTTGGAGGTTGATGTCAGCAGGAGGCTCGAAAAATGAAGCACTAGTCATTAATGTTGTGTTAAAATGAAGAGCAACTGCTGTTATGACTCCTTCACTGTTCCTCTCAAGAGGCTGCGAGCATGTCAGCAAAATGATGTGCTTCCTATAGGATGCAAATACCCAAACATTTACATTTCTGAACAGCATAGCACCCTTCCTCTACCAGGTAGGTAGAGTAGATTTCACCGTCAGACATTGATTAGCAACCTGGGGAGTGAGAACACAGGTACAAACAGCTGTCGCATGCAGAGAAAATCAACACGGAGAGCAGAGGTGCATACAAAGTTCAAATTAGTTGTCACAAAGCTGCTGTTTTTGTTTTCATCTCTGACAATTTGTGTAAAGCTGTCGTTTATGAAACAGAGTATGGCAAAAGGTGAGTTTGTTCATTTTAGGACCCCTGTATTTCCAGAGGGAAACAGTACAATATTCAAATTGCAGATTAAATTACATGTTAAGATCATGAAAGGATCTCCAGTACTTTTCCATGATACCTGTTAGCCTACACTGTATCTGTTTACTGTTACAGACTCTATATCTTCATGCACTAAACACTACAGCAAAGTCTAAAATTACAAGGTTAGAAGAAGTTACATGTCTCTTAGCAACCACATGATTTCACTACTAAAAAGATGCAGACCTGATAGTGATGTGCCTTAATTCTTGAGACCATTTTGGTGCTCAGTCATGTATTTTATTTTCAAGGATATGTGGCCAGACACAGATGGCCTCAGATGAGGTCAGCTATATTTTGAGTACAGGACTATAAAATACCAATGGTAAACATTAGGTCTTGGTTTCAGTCCCCCAGAAATAAGGATATCAAACAAGGACAAATATATTGTAGAAAATACAGCAACACATTATTAAACCAACTGGGGCCTCAGTAGACCAACATGTATGCAGTTGTTTCATTTATGCCTACACACCCATCATGGATTGAAAGCAACTACGTGCTATTGTATGTGTGCAAGTGCAGCCAAAGTGAAACCAAAATGTGCGAGTCATGTGTGCATGAGTGTTGGCGCCCAGCAGACAGCAGGGTGATAGCGGAGGTGTGGGCACAGGCCTCACAGTTTCTGTGATGTGCTCTGACACACAGATGGCAGCTGACACAACACAGATAGACTCTGTCCTCTCTCACCCACTCTCACTCATCCTCCTTCTCCTCCCCTCCCAAAGTAGATGTTCTCTCTTGTGTTTGCCTTTATGTGCCTCCATCTTTTGCCTAACTCTACATTGAAATTAATGCAAAAAATATTATCAGCACTCTTCTTTCCTCATTTTCTTTCCTCCTCTTTTTGCCCCTCTCTTCATTTACATTTCCCATCTTTACACCTTTCCCTCTGTAGTCCTCATCCACACTGTGATCTTGCCCAGGTGTGAGTAAAGCATTTTGGATGAGATACTAGCAAATATGCAAAGAGGCAGGAAGTCACAGTTGAACGATTTCAAATGCACAGCCGCTATCAACAGCTTCCTTTGTCAAAACAGCCCACATGCAAAGTATAAATGCAGAGCAAAATTTGCTTTAAAATTCAAGTTCAGCACACATCAACTGCATTTTTTCTCAGAATAGTAGTTTTTGTCATGCTGGTAAGGTTTCCCACCACCTAGCTGCTAATGAACATTCTTGGCAAAAGTGGAAAATGTTAATGTTAGTAAATTATGGCTATATTTGTGTGCAAATTGTTTTGAGTGCCCTCCAGGCCACAGCTGATTCACACAGTATCCCTGTTTTCCTCAAGCCAAATCACAGCCTCTCAGTTCATTACCTCTGACAGGAAACAGGGGGCTATGAGGGATTGATTCTCTCACATACACATGCTCTCACTCTCTTCTTGTGCCTGTTCCAATGGCAGTATAGAAAAAAGATCAAACTACGGTCAGACAGGGGCTGCATGCAAATGTCTTTATGTATTGATGTGTTCTGCTTTAATGACGCTCGTCTCCAGATGAGGGAGCCTGCAAACTTGGGGGTTAACAGTAAAATAAAGAGTCTGTGTTTTTATGCACAGATATCTTCACATGTTCAGTGTGCCAATCCTCATATGATTCATGCATTAGTCATGAGGATAGAGAAATTCAGAGTGTTAAGTAAATAAAAAGGCCAGAAACAGACATAACACAACAAAGAGTTTACAGCCATGCTCATGGCTCTGTAAGGTTGCAGCTAAATGCTAAGTATGCTAACAAGCTCACAATGTCAGTAGGCTAACAGACAGATATTTTTGCAATTATTTGTTCATGTATTATTGGATAAATTCAAATTTCTACCTGCTGATGATATTAGGTGAAAGGCTGAGGGATCACCATGGGACATGAATGTCTGTACCAGGTTTCATAACAGTTCATCCAATAGTTGTAGAGATATTTCACTAAAAACCCAAATGTCAGCCTCCTAAGCTGTGATGATTAAAACCAAATATGACACTTTGATTTGGTTGCAAACTGACCGTCTTTCTCTTGAAAACATGAAAAATATACCCACATGACTTCTACAGGTTAACACTCCATGCTGAAGTGATCATGTATCTGAGGGTGCGTGTGGGCAGCAGAAAGAGAATGCAGGAGCGAGGGAGAGATAGTGTTCATGCGAGTGAGATAGCTAGATGGGGTGTTGCAGGGATTAATGTGAATTTGTAACTTAAGGGCACAAGCTGCTGCTCGATAGAATCTAGAGCTCAGCTCCTCTCTGCAGGCAATAAATACTTGGCTTTTTTTAAACTAACTTCCATTGCATTCCAGTACACACACTCACTTTTTAAAGGTTACAATGCTGTTGTTGTGGGCTTGTGTGGTCTATCAGTTTTAAATAAATGCAGGTATTGTGAATATGTTTTTCCTGTCTGTACACCAGCATCCACTACAATGTGTGTAAATCTCAAGACTTTTAATGCCCAGTCTGGGGGATGCTGTAGCTATTGTTAAGCAGTAAGTGTTTGCATGCTATTCTTGTGTGGTTGTAACTGCAGCATGCACTCTTTTGCCTCTTAATGGATCTTCTTGTCAGCACAGAGGTGTATAGAGCCCGAGTGGTTTGTTATCTGAGCAGGATATTTATTTTTTCCTTCCCTGCATCTCACTCTCCACCCTCGTTTCTCACTCTCTCATATATGCTGTAGTTTGTATCTCAGGGGAAATGGATATGTGTCAGTATCACAAAGACTGGCAGCCCATCTATTAGAATTTATTGCATGCATGTGTTGTTGTGTGAAAGAGAGAGAGAGAGAGTATGGAGAAGCGTGGTTCATCATCCATACTCCCCTGCAGGTAACCTTATTAGTGAATTGGCTGTGATGCCTTAGGCACCTTCTAGATGATTAGAATGCATCATTTGTCTGAAATAGCAAGAAACAGATACAGACAGCTAGTCTATGTACTGTATAGTTAATGGTAGAGAGATGGATGGTATGTGGTCAGTCATTGGTAAACAACTTTCTGTCTACCTTTCAGTCATCTAAGGCATCAAAATGCAGCCAAAGTTTTATGCTATCTTGAATTCCTGCATCACATAACATAACACTTAATGATTCATGTTTTCAGTGTTTATTTTCCTTTTCTATATCATTTTGATGCTGTCCCATTGTGGCTGCTTCATATAAAGAGAGTAAACCAACACACACAGGCTTTTACACATATAATGCCACTGAACAAATCCAATGGTAGGCTGTGTAACGGCTGACTCTTAACTGCATCCATTATCTTTTATGGTCTGTGACTCAGATGTATGTTTCCTAGTTAATGTTATAAAGTGAGGGCCCGAGGGGTAATATCTGCTTATGTGCCACATTTTTTCTCAGCTCATCTGTGATGATGTCATCACGAGTGACATATTCTTAGCTGGTGAAGCCCACATCCAGACACATTCCAATTTATTTGAAGAGGACAGAAATGGATTTTAGGAAACAGTGCAGCTTATTTTTGGTTTTCTGGTGATCTCACTGCCTGTCTTTCTCCTTTCCTTTTTGGCAATGAAGAATAAAAACAATTTTTAGAAAGTTGAATCTAAAATCATGTATGAAAGTTATTTAGATAAAGATAGAGCGCGAACTGCTTCCAAAGTCGAAGGGCCCTAATGGCAAAGGCACATCACTGAGCCACTCTGTGGCATGGGTGACATGTTACTTCATAACAATGGTCATTGCACTGTAGTTAATTTTAGCAAACCCCACATACACTGTCCTAGTGCCATAAAGATTCATGAGAGCATGTGTTAATCTGCCACCAAAAATGGTTCCCAACAAATGCACTATTAACTTCTGTTTGAGCACTGCTTGTCATAGTACAGACAGAACAGGGAAGATGCCCTGACACATGTTTTGGTCATATTTGGATTTAGATTTTTGGATTTTAGATTTGACAGCAGTTTCTAAAAAAGAGAATAACGGCAGCCTCATCCTTTTTAAAAAAATGTTAAATCCTCTCTAAACATAGAATAAATATACCTACATAATACCTGGTATTTAGTGTATATACTTCCTCCACAATGTAGATTGAAAACCGGAATATTAAGGTCGGATCTATTTTTTCATGTGCACTATGCAGCCAAGCAGGTGGGGGGATGGCAAATCCATCTGCTGTCAACATAAACAAACATGGCAGGTGTGACTGTACATCTCCAAGGCATCTGTCCCAATTTCACCTGTTGTTATCAAACATTATGAACCTTATCCTGATGGGTCTGTGAAGAACAAAGGCCAGAGAGATGTCGGCTGGTACAGTCACGCTGCGTGGGTCGCCTTTACACCTGGCTGACATCGAATTATAATTCTGATTTGTTGACATGTCAGTCACAGTACATGCTGCAGGCATTAACATGTTTATCCAGATTACACATAAAGCATCTAGTTGAAAGTCTGGCCTGTGTCTTTGATTCACAATATCTCTGTCTACCCTTCTAATCTGACTTTCTTTCTTTCTCTCTCCCCACATAAAAGAACACAATCCTACATTGTTTGTTGTGTTGTAACCCCGCAGCAGCATTTTCGAGATGATTGTCCCTGCATGATGAAACAAGCCCTGTCAGGAGCTACAGCCGATTACATGGCTTCATGCGGTGATCAGTCTTTGTGTATAAACACTTAAAAGAAAAAAAGCAATCGATGCAGCGCAACATGTTGATGGATAAACTCCTACACTGCCTTAGTGACAAAGAAAAAGCTCTGTCTGCCTTTTCTGTCTGATGGAAAGCATCAGAAGAAGAAAAAGGAGAGATATAGTCTTTGTTTTTGTAATGAACGCCGTGTTTTTGTTTGGTTTTTTTAATCGGTCTCTGTCGCTCACATTCCTCCATCTCCTCTGCCTTGGAGATAATCGAAAAATATATACCCACTCAAAGAATCTTTTTAGTGTCAGTCCTAATGTCACGGTTCATATTAAATGCTTGATGGCGAATCACACGTGTAATGAATTCAATCAGATTCGTGACCTCTGAGACCGTCTCAGACACTGAGCTCCTTCTGACCTGCACATGTTCTTCTTCATCAGAACTCCTGACCCATTTGACTGCACAAAAGCTGTGCCATGTTTACATTAATATCCCATAAAACCTGTTTTCTTGATCCATCTCATACTAAAAGACATGCAGTCTCACTCGAGAACAGTAATATCAGACAAAACTAGGATGGCACTGGTTTTTTAACATGAGATATTTCTGTGTTTTCATTTTGTTTGTGCTGTCTGTGTTTTCTCACCACATTAAAGTGGGAAGAATTAAGTATAAGATCATTTTATCAAATTCCTCAATAGCTATAAAAGAAGATTAGCTTAGTAAGTGAGTGTTAAATGTTAACAAGGACATATTATAATAATTTTAAACCTGCAACCCCTCCTGTGATCACAACAGTGACATATTATCACCTTGTGAAATTGTTTTGCCGAGCGTGTTAACAAGCAGTTGCCTATTTACACATTCAGCTGACATGGAGCAACATTAGCAATTATTTGGAGTCATGTTTCTTTCCATTTAACAAACATGAGTCCAATGTACACTCGTGTTTTAGCTCTGTTCTTGGTGTCTGAGGGAGACTTCTGAGGGAAATATTTGGCTCTCAAGCAGCCAAATGCTCTACTATGTTCACCAGCCAGTTGCTAACCTGGTCTGTCTGTCGTTTGGAGATGGGTAACGAACACCCATTTTATCACAGCAGTTTTTTAGTTGAAGCTGCTGCTTTCTGCAACTTGAAACAAGGTTGATGAGAGCAGTGAGAGGAAACTAAAACAGTGGAGTTGCAGGCTGTGGAATCAAATCAATGAGCTACAAAGCTCAGAAAAGCTGAGTTGGGTGATAAATTATGAGGATTCAGAACTACGAGCGCATCTTTTACCTTATGTGTACTCATTCGATCCATTGTTAATACAAAAATATTGATTGTTGTTTTAGTCAGAAAGATAAAGTTCTTGAGAAAACTTGGCATTTGAAACCAAATTCAAGGATCTGAGTAATATACAAAAAGAGTTGAGTCTTTGGGATTGTTTTCTTTCCTTTCTTTCCTTTTTGGCCTTTTGTCTATCCCATAATCAGCCTCACTCAGCAGTGTCTGACCCTTAAATTTATGAACCTCCCTCGATGTGGTCCGAGGGGTAATTACATCTGCCAGAGAGTGAGACACGTGCTAGTCCTCCTGTCTCAGCAGGGCTCAGTTACTCAACCTGGCGGTGCTGTGTGTGTGTGCTCATGCCGGTGTGTGTGTGTGTGCCTGTTTAAACAGTGCTAATTGGCACTCTGAGTGTTTTCGAGTCCACCTTTCCCAGAGTGTCTTCTGTGTCACCGCTTTCTCAGAATGCCAGTCGATTTAAACCTGTCCCCTTAGCAGCTGTTGCCAAGGACATTATCAGACCCCCAAAGAGAATATTCCCAAAGGCTAATTCACTCGTCTCCTCTCGCACTTTATCTAACGGCCTTCTCACAGGAAACTGGATGCAACCAGCGCTTCCAGGTGTCATTTAAATTCAGCTTGACTTCAAAATGCCACAGGAGGTGCAGCAGGAAGGCATCTGTAGACTGAAAGAAATATCCTCACACACCTGTATGTTTTTGACAGGTGCATCACATAAAGAATTAAAAAGAAAAGCATATGAAGTAGACACCTGTGCGCTTTCAAAAATGAGGCAAAACTCCAAATGAAGGCCATTGACCCCTGTGGAAAAAAATCATATTTTGCCTTCAAGTGATAATGTGGGAGTCTACATTTTGAAAGCATCCCATTAGTGTTTGAAGTGTAAGCTTTGTTGTCCTAGGGGACGTTGGATATGGATTTTTATGTAAAGGTGTTTTTCTTTTATAACAAAGAGACAACCTTGATTAAGAAGGCTTGCTTTAGTCTGAATGGATGTGTGTTTTAATCACAGATCCTGGATCCGTTTGCAGCTCTTTAATGAGGCCTACTCCAGCTGGAAGGCTGTCGGCGTGGCTGCTTTGATCAGTGGCCCACGGACACAGGATTACGCTGCTAACACACTGCGCTAATGGAGCCACGGGGCAAAAAGCACACACACGCACAAAAACACATGTCCAAACACATACACACACACAAACACACACATGCAGCATGCGCACTAAACACAAATGCAAATTTTGGAAATATACATATAAACACACACACACACACACACACCCTCAACCTCTGACAAGGCACAATCCCATAAGCCAGTGTCTTGTTGTCATGCAGCCCATTGTGTCAGGCCCTTTCATCTGCCTGCGTGTGTTTGTGCCGGTTTGGGTCGGCTGAGTTTTAGGCTTGGCGTTGAAGTCTCTGCCAAAGAGGGGCTCAGTGAGAAAGGTCCAAAGCTCAGCACTGACACACAGCCCAACTCTAGAGACTAATGGCTTGTAGCTCCCAACATATGTTGCTTTGTGTAATTGCTTTAATTGCTGTCATTGTACGTAATGGTTGGTCTTTTTCATCTTCCCTGGTGGTGTAGGCATTCTGCTAATTATATCTGTCAGCCCTGCAGCCAAAACGAGCGTTTCACTGTGAATTCAGAGCAGTGGGAACTTTAAAATCAGAGTGTTACTGTATACTGTTGGTGTGTTTGTGTGGATAAAAAAGGCAGACCGCAGAGTGTTATAATAATTTAGAGACTCCCCATGTGGATCTGTTCAATGGGAGTGGGGTCAGGACTTTATTTATCTGCCTAGTCTGAATCTTGATCTGCATCTCATCTCATTTCTCTTGAGTGAGATTGTGTCTTACATTAATTCTAATATTTCGAAGATTGAAATTGAAATAATCATGTACAAAAACTCTAAGTATCTCTTTTATTTTCTCTTCAGGTACGACACCATCACCAACCAGTGGGAAACAGTGTCTCCTCTGCCCAAGCCGGTCCATTCTGCAGCCGCCACGGTGTGCGGAGGAAAGATCTACGTGTTCGGGGGTGTGAACGAGGCCGGGCGCTCGGCGGGTGTCCTCCAGTCCTATGTGCCTCAGAGCAACACCTGGAGTTTCATTGAATCACCTATGATAGGTAAGACAGGTGACAACACCCGCAGTTTTTTGTCAGAGATTCACACACTCTTTCACACACACAAGCGTCAACACAAAGTGAAGGGATGCTATGTCCCCAGAGGATGTGTTGCCATTGTTACCATCATTTTGACAGAGCTGTTGTTTCCTCTTTAAACCAGTGTGTACCAGGATGTGGTTCAATTTTGCCAGTTGTGTGGTCTCTTTTCCCTCATCATGCCCTTACATTTAAAATTTGAGAGAGAATATCTAACTCGCTAACTAAAATTTCTCTCCTCCAAGACATCAGAAAAACATTAATATTAATATTTCCGTTTGTCAGCAATCTAATAGCAAAAGTGGAAAATGCACATGTTTCAGCAACATTACTATAACCATTTATATACATGCATTCCTTTAATCTTTGGTCAGTGACAACTTGCTATCTCATTAGAGAGCAACAAAGGAGTCTTTGGGCCTCCTTTATGGTTGCCTGGTCACCTAGCAACAGTGTTCTCACAACTCTACCCACTTCAACACCATATCATGTACTTGACTTATCCTGTTGAAACCACAAACTCCTGATTGCCATTTGAAGGCAACATATTGTCATACAATAGGTGAATGTATGAGGCTGAAACATTTGCTAGTGCTATCTCTCCACTTCATATACAAGGAATCCCCTGCAATGTCTGTAAGTGTTGACATCCCATTTTGAAACGCAAGTCATTTTTATAGTTTATGAAAAAGGTTCCAGTCTTCAGTATTATAGTTTATTTCAGTGAAAATCTTGACCCACATTCATGTCAATGGAAAATTCAGTGATCAGTCAGTGTAACCTTTTCCATTCCTCTTGTTTGTTTTTTTTTTTTTTTTTTCATTATTATTACCAGTACTACTCAGTATTTCCCATAATTCCCTCTTGTCCCATGTTATTGCTCTATCATTATAATGTGAAGACCACAGCTGAAATGATGGGTGGGTCAGAGTGTAGCGTCTGACATGTTATTGGCCAAAGTCTATAGTTATTCACCGTACAAACCTGCATCCACATTCCAGCAGCAGCCACCAGGGACCTGTGAAGGACACAGCACCAGAGGAAACACTTTTACCAAGCTGCCATAACTCCAAGGTAGCAGGAAAAACACTCAGTGAACAACTCCGCTTGATTCAAAACACTGACAGCTGTTTTCACACTGCAAAGATCTTATCCACAGGCAGTATTTTTTCCCCACAAAAATATGTCCTTGAATGATGCAGCATTAAGATGATAGGTATTGATTTGAAAATATCCTGCTAGTCTTTTCATTTAATTTTGGGGCATGAAAAACACTACTACACACATGAACAGATAAACACATATGTGACATTTAACTCCACGCAGCCGCAGAATTCACTGTGTTAAAACAACAGTTTGACATTTTGGGAAATGCATCTATTTGCTGAGTTAGAAAAGAAGACTGATACACTCTCATATCCATCTGTTAAATATAAGGCTATAGCAGCTTAGCTTAGCACTGGGACTGGGAACGTAGAAAAAGAGCTAGTCTGGCTCCATCCAAAGGTAACTAAATCTACTTCCTACCACCTCTAAAACTCACCAGTTGATATATATTGTTTGTTTAATTCATACACATAATGTAAAACAATAATATGCTCCTTTACAGGGTGCTGAGCTATAAGTGTGGTATTGATCCTCTCATCTAACTCCCTACAAGAAAACAAATAAACAAAATTCCCAAAATCTTGAATTATTCCTTTAACACAGCAACAGAAATACATATTTTTAAATGACAAAACAATCTGTTTGCATTCATTTAGATTAATTTTCCACACACATATAAATTCTGTATTTGATGCTGGATTACTCCATTTAAGATGTTGGCACACGATGGAGTCTCAGGGAAAAGAGCTGTCCAAATGCTGCATTTAAAAAGAGAATCATTATCTCAGATAGTGGCTTACTGTGGCAGGCAACACTCAGAGCAGGAGGCATCAGAGAGAAATACAGGGTCAAAAATACATTTAAATTCAAATGTTTCCTGACAAGAAGTTGTTCTTGTGTCATTAAAGCTCCAGCACAGAGGCACTTCCTTCAGCACTGTGGCCCAGAAACTCGCTCTCTGTTATTAGTGCCTTTTTAGAGAGAGACTACTGTGAGCGAGATGATGATTATGTAATGCGGGTGTTTGGGGCGAGAGTTGAATGGTATTAAAGGGCTGGCGGAGCAGCTGGCAGAGGAGAAATGAGTGAAAAGTCTGGTGAGAAAACACTCAAATGCACGCACACACACATACACACATACAGAGATGCAGACATACACAACCTCTGCTTACCTCATATCAACCATCCATCCCCCGGGGCCACAGGTACACAGTACATGAATTATGTAACGAGCCAGGAGGTTGCGCCACTTGTGTGTGGCACGCACAGAGTTTGGCTTTTTGTGTGTGTGTGTGTGTGTGTGTGTGTGTGTGTGTGTGTGTGACAGACACAGACAGACAGACCATCATCTGTCAGGGTGTAGATGAGCATGCGTCTGACAGCCAACGAGCCAGGAGATAATGGACGGGTTTAGTGCTTCCTGTGAAATTGGGCCGGCGATGATTTTAGTGAGCAGGCGGGGAGCACTTCTCGATCAACCCTCTGCCTCCTTCCATCGCTCTCCCTCTCTAATCTCTCTGTTCATCTCTCTCTCTCATCCCCATCTCTCTGTCTCACTGCCTCCCCCTCCGTGCGCCTCCCCCCTCTGTCTCTCAGCTCTGTCTTATCGACTGACACAAATACAGCTGTGTGCGTTTTCTGCTACTGTGTGCCGGTGTATGTGTGCATATGTGTGTGTTTTCCCTCCACATGGACCATCTCCCGCGTGGACTGCAAATGGGTTTCACAAACACTTATCAGGACTGACTTCCTATCTCTTGCAGAGTGAAAAATAATATTACTTGTGCCAAAAATAGTCCCTTCAACAAGTCTATTGAGATGCACAGTGTCTCTGCAGCTTCGTTCATCTATACCTTCCTTTGTCTTCAATAACTGTCTCCTGAGCAGTGTATGTACTGAAACATGGGAGCAGAGTTGAGCACCCACACATGCAGTGTAGTATTTATAAAGCCTCATTGCTTTTCTTAAAAGGTCAGTTCATTCAAATTACCAAAATGCCAAAGTTTTGAGATATTTGTTTTGATTTTTTTTGCCTCCACCTCAATACAATGGAGATGGAAGCAATTTCATTTGTAATGTTTACAGCACAGAAAGATGACATTTAAATCAACATGCAGCATCTCTTTAAAAATGTCCTTGCTACTCTGAATAATTCACAGAACTCTTTGATTTATCATTTCTTTTTGCACCCTAACATCATATAAGGAATTAGTTTCGACCACCCCTCACACACTTTTTCTTCACTACTGAAAGCGCTGCCCCCATTTAGGTTCTTTACTTCAGTGCCAACTTCTTACAATTTGTGATATGATTCATTTCAAATAATTATTTTTAAATGCAAGATACATAGCAGAAAGGTGATTTTAATATGATCTTTTAAATAAGATTTTAATCAGAATCTCATTTGATTATATGGAACATGTAAACAAAAAAACAAAAAAACAAAAAAAAAGACTGTTTTATATGTTTTGGCTATGCTAGCATCATGGCTTAAACGATGGAAATGTTGGTCTGTTGGCTCACCACTGTTGTCCAAACATACCTCAATAACTACTGGATGCCTTGCCGTGAGGTTTGGTATACTTATTCATTGCTCTCTACGGATTAACTGTTTTAACTTTGGTGATTCCCTAACATTTCATCTAGTATCATCATTAAGTTTAAAAAAATCCTGTTTGGTTCGTGGCCAAATACCTGCAAAAATAATGACATTCCCATCAACCTCAGCTGTACTTGGGCTACGTGCTAACATGCCAAACTTTTTCTTTACTATCATATATCTTTTCACAAATCCTGTCAGACACAACCACATGGATACACACTCATACACCCACAAACTTTTCGTTTTCACCCATTGTGCTTCCCCACGTGACAGACAGGCCTCCATCGACTGGTCGGCTCCAGGGGCCCAAGAGCAGAAGCGCCGCACCCAGACTGCTCTATCGGGAAATTGACTGCAGAACAATTACTCGCGCAAATGACGTAGCAGCCAAATGGGCACAGCAGCTGAGAGCACCATTATGGGGGTGGGGTAAGACGGACGGAGTGACGGAGCGAGAGAGGTGGAGATGTTGTTTCCATAGTTACCTAATTGGACCTGTCTCCATCATAATATATAAAATACATCATCTACTTTCTGCTATTTTGGCCCATCATTTCAAAGGCTGCTCTTATTCCCCTCACACCACATAAAAGGACACTGTGTGAAAAAAAAGAATGTTTTTGCTGCTCCAATTACCTTGTTGTAATCTCATCTAAGCTTCTGGCAGCAACAACTGAAGTTTCTTTGTCCTATTTCTCCTGCTCCCTCATGCTCTCTGGTGGGACATGGGACACTGGAGAGCATACCCAGCTTTCGTCCTCCATCTTTTTTCGGAGGAGAATGTATTGTTTATTCCGTGTTCTTCCTCCGCCTGCGAGTGACCGCACATTTCCATGTCGGTGTGATGACGCCTGCTGTTGGGGAGTCTTTATCAGCAAAAGCAGTCTTATCTAGATCTGTACAGTATACAGTATTGGTTAGATTGAGTGAGTTGTGATATATTTATGTGTGTGTGTGTGTGCTATCACTGCGGTAGTGTTCCGGCTTTATAGAATCAGATATCTGTTGTGTTGATGCAGGAATCAGATAGGAGAGGATGTGAGGGTAACAACAAGGTGTTTGTTTAGACAGAGCCACAAATTTCATCATCTCCGTGTGTGTTTGTGTGTGTGTTTTTGTTCGTTTGCTTGTCCTTGACCTCAGCCTGAGGGGTCCCAGACTCAGTGACTAAGCTGTTTTATCAGGGTGTGAGAGGCTGCGTCAGCCCGTGTTTCCCCGCAGGCACAGCTGTACTTCTATCACAGCTGCCGTGTTAAAACCTTGTTTTGCCATCTTATTCCCCCCCCTCTTCCCTTTATTCATTTTTTATGTAGAGTGTGGTCAGTTATGGATTCCTGACTGAGTTTTCTAACCTCAGAGCAGTGAAACCAGATATAATCCAATGTGAGACTTGAAGAATATGAAGGTTTGTCTCAGAATTAGAAAGTTTTCAGCTGACACATACAGTATTCGCGCACTCCTGTACAGTGCCTCAGTGTTGTTTCAGGCAGAAACGGCTCGTTTTCTGCTTCGACGGCCAGGGGATAAGTGCAAAAGCAAAGCGGTGGAGAGATCTTGAACCACGACAGCAGTTCCTCTGAGGCTTGCCAAATGAGAATGAGATTTACCTGCCTGGTATTCCTCCAAGCACTCAAACCCACTGCTTACTGTTGGTCCACGAGAGAGAGTCAGGAGGCAATGGTGAGATTTTCTGTGGGGTGAAAAAAAAAAAGAGAGAGAGAAAGATTTTCCTTTGAGAGCATCCTGTTATTATTCTGCCTCTCAGGTGCCGAGCAGAGAGAAATGAGTGTTCTGTGTTTATGGGACCTAACACAAAACATCATGTATACAGGCTTACACTGGCACATACACACACACACGCTTAGAAGGACTGGCAGTGGCATATCAATGAGATGAAGAAGGTAAAAGAAGAAAATAAACACATCAGGAAGAATGTGAGAAAGACCAGTCAGTGACAAGTTTTTTCTCAAGGGTAGAAATTGAAGCTGACTTGTCTGATGGTTGTGGTGGAAGTTCAGACTGGGTTTCAGTGTGTGAATGATCACAGTGTGGTGGTAGAATGGAAAAAAAAACTACATGAAGTCATTTAAAGGTTAAAGTATAGTGTTTTTTGGCTGTGATAGCAACACAGTTGGCAATGCCTGTCTGTTGGTTGGTTAACCACTTCAATGTACACTACAATATCTCAACAGCCATTGGATGAACATGGACATTCATGGTCTCCAGGGGATGATTCACAGATGACTTTAAAGATCCTCTGATATTTCTCCTCTGGTGTCAGTGTGAGGTCAACATTTGAGACTATGAGTGAAATATCTCAACAACTGTTGGATAAATGCCATAAAATTTGATACTGAAGCTCATGTCCCTTCAGGGTGAATTCTAATAATGTTGGTGAGCCTTTAACTTTAACTAACATCATCGTCAGGTCAAATCTCCCCCCAGTACTTTGTTCTCTGAGCTAAATAAACTAATTTAATTCCCAAGTCTCAGCTTTAGTGTTAATTAGCATAGTATAGTTAGCATGCAAACACCACAAAACTTAGGATGGGCAAACACAGTAACATTATATATGCTGAACCTCAGCATGCTTGCATTGCTGCTATAATCATGTTAGCGTGCTGATGTTTTTATTTAGTTCAAAGCACTGCTATGTGTAATTACAACCTCACAGAGCTGCAAGCATGGCTGTACACTCCCAGTCTTGTCATTACAGAGCATTATGAGTTATATACTTAATGCAGAGTGGCTCATTCAGAGTCAGTCTGAAGAGAGGCAGAAGCACCTCTCGTCTCCAGAGGTGACCTGTTAATTAAACATGTCGGACTCCTCTGAGCAGCTGGGGAAAAAAGCTAGACAAGGGGAGGTGGTTCACTACACCAGAGCAGCTTTTAGGGCTTCTACCACCATTATTAAGGCGTCAGACCTTACTCCTCCTGTTGCCCATCTCCAATGAGGGATGTCCGTCCATTGTGGGAGAAAACAGGGAGGACGGCGGCTCACGGCCAAGTGCGGGTGCATTATTCATGCTGCTTGTAAATTGGCCAGCTGCAGTCTGCTTGAGAGAAATTGCTCTGAGTTTGAAATACACTTTCTCTTCTCACACAGCAGGGCCGCTGCTCACAAGCTGCAGGTTTCCAATGACATCGTTCCGCACAAACCACTGTTTCATTTTGTTTCCCATCATCTATAATTCTTCAGCGGTGCTGCTTCAATACCTCTGTTTTCCTCATGTGCTATATACTATATCAGATTGAATTATACAGTATGCA
>NW_026116606.1:0-15102 GCF_001640805.2 Lates calcarifer
AGGTGTGTAGCCTTGTGCGGCTGATAAAAGGGGATGAAATGAACTGGATTTCAAAAAACTAATTTTAAATGTATTGGTTAGAGGTGTGCGTTTGGTTATCACAACTTTAGTTTCGACAGTTACTAATAATTATCTACTGACAAAATCAGCAAAATTGAAACATTTCGTTTCCTTTAGAATGTTGCTGTATTTGAAAGACGTTGATGTAAGATGTAGAAGGTACAGTAAAATGATTTGTTCCTCAAATCAGTTATAAGCTGTAATTATTATTTAGACGTAATTTATTATCATGATCATAATGTCTAAAAAGGATTTAGACTCTGGTCTTTAAGTGCAAAGTCCTGACATTATGAAATATACCTAGATCACGTTAAGCTGTGATGTTTTTTTGTTATCTGTGTCATTTTTTCATGTAATAATTTACTGATAATTACTCCAGGCTCTCTCGGGAGGGCACACGGGTTCAGAGCGTGGAGCAGATCCGAGAGGTGGCGTCAGGAGCGGCGAGGATCAGAGGAGAGACACTGGGACTCATAGGGCTGGGTGAGTAATGACTCGCCAGTGACCTCTATTTTTATTTTCTTAATTTGCTTTATGTGTAGCGCACAGTTCAGTTGGATAGTCAGGCTGTCCATCAGGCCGCTAGCCGAGGGAGACTTGAGGTTTTTAATCGAACTATTTTTTTCTCTTTTTTCTCCATTTTCATTTTGGGAAGTTTTGTCCTTAGCTCAGCTAAATTGGCTTCCCAAGGAGTTACTGCCAATAAAATATAAGCAGATTAAACCAGAAGTAGAATGCAAATCTCTCTTCCCTGTTCAGTCACAGCATTTTCCAGCAATAATGAGCAGACGTGTGCAGCCAGTGTTATGCAATTCGTACAAGGCAAAAGTCAAAAAAGGGAAATATTAGGTGCACAAAAATGTTAACTGTTGTATTTTTATGTTCCATTTTAATGAGTATTCATGTGTGTGCAATTTGTCTAAATGCACCTGTGTGTGTGTGTGTGTGTGTGTGTGTGTGTGTACTAATGAGTGTGCCTGTGTGTATTCATGTGTTTCTAGGTCGAGTGGGCCAGGCTGTAGCCCTGCGTGCCAAGGCCTTTGGCTTCAATGTGATTTTCTATGACCCTTATTTGGCTGACGGAGTAGAAAGATCCTGGGACTACAAAGGGTCACCACACTACAGGTGCACAGGAGCACATATGCACACACACACACGAACACTGGGGTACACATAGTGGGGACATTTTGTTTGGGTGAAATCAGCAACCACCTGACCGTTTCCAGCAATGTGTTTTATGAAAAGAAAAAAGCAATCCTTCCATACCTGTAAAGCTTAATCAAAAATGCTACACCTATTACATCAAGAAGACAACAGTGAACTACCAGGGATGGAAAAAGCCCAAGTCTTGTTTTTCTCTTGAGACTCACACTGGTTTCAAAGAGGGATGCTGACAGCTTTAATTAAGTTTCCCTGCGTGTAACACCAATATCAGTGAACAGCGTCTCCCATGACAGCAATACCTGACTGTCTCCTCTGGACCATTTCCACATAATTCCTGCCAGGATTTTAACCTGTAAGAACTCTGCACTAACATCTTCTTTTACTAAAGATTAAAAAAATCCTCTTTGCTCACAAAACAGTCTTTACCAGCCACCATGTCAAATGTGTATTTACCAGTATGCTAAGCCTACTCAAAGTCCGTGGAGAAAGGGACATCCCCTTATCCTCATGGTCAGTTACTGCCACATTGTAATCTGTCTGCTGTGAAGTCTCTGCAGAAGTGAGCAGCAGTATGAAATGTAAGCAGAGGATAGAGAGGAATTTACTGACACCTCCCTCTATCTGTGTCTGTCTGTCTGTCTCCTCAGGACCTGCTCTTCCACTCCCGACTGCGTGTCTCTGCACTGCAGCCTGAACGAACACAACCACCACCTGATCAAGACTTCACCATCAAACAGGTGGAGGCACAGCTGCACATACACACTTCTTACTGAGCACATACACACACTTAAATGATTTATTTATCCCTACATCAACTACTACAACCCAAGGCCATAAATATTAAAGAGGTGGATACCCAGGGAAGCCAACTACCTACATACAGATGGATGAGGTTGCCTACTGCGTGTACTGCATACCATCACTGATACAGACAGGAAATAGCCTGTTGGTGACTCTTCTTCAGCCAGAGGATTACAGCTCTTAAGCAAGTCTGACCTTGCTGGAGGAAAGAAGGTGGAAAGACAATGTGGATCAATAAAACATCACATATTTATTCTTGTGGTCTGGTTTCACTGGGAATTTCTGCACTGAGAACAGAATACATAATAAGTTTAGTTTCTCTGTGTGTGTACATTTTAAAGACCATTTGACCACACTGAGAAAAAAAATCATTTCACTGTGCCTTTAAAATTTAAATTTTTATCTTATTGGATAAAAGTGAATCACTGATATATGAGTGTGTGTGTGTGTGTGTTAAAGACGTCAGGGGGCGTTCTTGGTAAATACAGCCAGAGGGGGTTTGGTGGATGAGAAGGCCCTGGCTCAGGCTCTGAAGGAGGGGAGGATACGTGGAGCTGCTCTGGATGTTCACGAGACAGAACCTTTCAGGTAATAAACTCACAGTTTTTACATACAGACTGATTGTGACAGGATTAACTATCATCTGTAATTCCCACCTCATTGGAACGTATGAGTAGATGATTTATACACCAGAGATGCAGAACATAGTGTAAGATACCTGTGTTGAAAAATGTATGGTAAGACAGCAATCAATTCTAGTTTTAGGGGATATAAAAGAAAGTGTAATTTCCCTCTATTATATACAAAAATATAAATAATTTAATTGTTCAAATCTAGGCCATAAAGCTTTTACAGGTATGTAAGGGATTTTGTATAATGTATACTTGAGGCTGTTTTCATTATCAGTTATCCTCTCTGAGACTCCAAGGTCTAGGACATAATAAAGAAAACCAGTAAATGTTCACATTTGAGAAGCTGCAACCTGAGTATTTTTGCTTAAATAATTCTTTAAACAATTTCATGATTATCAAAAAAGGCTGAATAGAATTAATTTTCTGCTTGATTTATTAATGAATTGTTTCTTCTCAAGACCAAATAGTTATAAATAATGGCATACTTTTACTGATTGTGGAATTAGTTGATTAAACAATTGGTAAAAAATTAATTGGCGTGTTCATAATTGAGTGAAAAACCTATTCAAGCAAAAACACCAACTTAAATGTGTTGCTGCTTTTTTATCTTGAATGAATATCTTTGGAATTTGACTGTTCATCAGACAAGATAAGCAATTTAAAAGCCAGAAATTATGACAGACCAAATGATTCACTAAGTAATTGAAAATAGACTTTTCAGTGACACTGAATCAATCATTTGTTGCAGCTGTAACTCGTTGCACTGTTTGTCTTGTGTCAGTTTCAGTCAGGGCCCGCTAAAGGATGCCCCCAACCTGATCTGCACCCCACATGCTGCCTGGTACAGTGAACAGGCATCGCTGGAAATGAGAGAGGAGGCAGCCAGGGAGATCCGAAGGGCTGTCACAGGTAGTACACACACACACACACACACACACACACAGAAAACATGACCCCTGCTGAAAAATGTAAACACAAATCTAAAAGAGATATTTTTAGGTGTTCCTCTGCAGTTGAGTGTAAACCGTCCCTTTCTTCTTTTAGCAGCGACTAAAAGGCCTTTCACAGTCCGCCTCCTTTTTTCACTCTCACAGCCTCCCTCTTTCTATCCTCCTTATCTGATTCTTTGTTCTTTCTCTCTTTTCCATTCTCTGTTTTGTGGTTTCCCTACTGGCTGTCTATTTACCAAGGGACTGTTCAATCTTGCCCACCTTTTGTGTCTCTACAGAAAGTTGGTTAGTGAGGTAGGAGAAAAAAAATCACACCTGTTCTGGGATGTAGAGCAGTAACACTAAGTAGTTCCCCTATGCACCTTACAGATCACTGGACCATTCATTCCATTTTTTTTACTTTAACACATCATATTTCTTTCTCCCTCTCTTCTTCTTTTGCACTGCCTCTCCTGTTTTTCAGGGCGTATCCCAGACAGTTTGAAGAACTGTGTGAATAAGGAGTTCCTCACCCAGAACAACCACTGGGCAGGAGTTGACCCAGCTACCGTCCACCCTGAGCTAAATGGGGCTTATAGGTAACAACACAAAAAGAAACCTGTAATAACTCATACAAAAGTTTCCCAAATCTCTTGGAAATACAGAGTTTGCAGAAATGCAAATGACCCATCACAATGTTTCATGGCTCACAGATAAATCCATAAATGTATTGTTAGATATTTTTGGGTCAGTGTCTCTGCATGTCCACAGCTCAGTCAGCCAATAATGCATTTATCAGATTAGTCATCCACAGAAATTTACAGGCGCTACAACAACACAGTGGGTCTGAATACAAGTTGCCAGCATCCACCACCACCCCAGTGACCTCACCAGCAAACAAATATCAACATCAAGGCACAGCTTGCATCTTTCCCTATCTTTAACTGTTCTTTCATCTGTCAGTCAGTCACTTGGGATGCCCAGACCTGCAGCACCAGTTTGAGGCCTGATCAAGGCATAATAGATCAATACTGCTGATATGAAACCTGATTCATCAAAGATCTTATGTTTCTTGTAATTGTTAAAACACTGCCTGCACTGTTAAACACTAAAACTGCATCAACATTTCAGTATTTTGTTGATGCTGGGGATGAAGAGACGCTTCACAAATTCCTTCATCTCCTCGCATTATGCAAAATACTACAGGACCTTAACATTGCACCACAGCTTGTTTTATCACCCTCCCATGATATTTTGTATAATTTCTTAAATGGTCAATGCACACAAATTACAAAATAATATATTTTCCTACTTATCCCTAGAGGAATCTTGCCATGAAGATGGTTTTGTGATATGCTTCTCTGAGATTTTGCAAGCACGTCAATACAATAAGGTGAATCAAATTTTGTTTCTGGTGCTCATCAGCATTGAAAATTGACATTTAGAAAAATTCAACAATAGCATTTCGTAGGAATTACTGTCAACTGTAGAAACCCTATGAGGACACTGTGTCTGGAAAAAGATGCTGCTGTTTCACATTTTAAAAGCGAGAACCCAGATGAAATATTCATGGCTAGAGACCACTATGGAATTTTTGGGATTTAGTTGGAGGGACCCTTTGATAAAGCTGTTCAGCTGTCAAGAATATTTCAGTTGGATTGGCTTTACTAATTGAGTTTCAAGAAAAAAATCAAATATTTGTAACTGTTCTTTCATTTTCTTTCATTTCAGTCTCATATCTCTTTCTCCCTCCCCTCTAGGTATCCCACTGGAGTGGTAAGCTTGCCAGCCGGTGGCCTCCCGCCTCCGGTCGAAGGCATTGTGCCCAGCGCTGTGCCCATCACACACACCCTCCCGCCTGCCGTCACACACCCTCCTCATGCCCCGTCTCCTGGACAAAACACAGTCAAGCCACCAGAGGGCGACAGAGAGCAACATCCAAATGACCAACTGTAGCCACACACACACTCACACGCAAAAACACACACACACACTTGCCCATGTTGTCTGATAACTGGGGGAGGTCAGCATGGCAACCGGTGTGAAAGCGGTGAGTTCCCTAGCAACAAGTTGTTATCAGACAGGTTCACAGAGTGTCAAGATCGACAGGTTGAGGTCCCCAAAAACAATCGATTCACAACTCTCTGGCAATTGGTTCCCAGCCGCCAGTTCACACTCCAAAGAGGAAGAAGAAGAGGATAATGATAAAGAGGATGAGGAGGAGGAGCGGATAGCTGTCGAATGCTCTAATCAAAGCACATGACAGTTGTCCTCTGCCCCAACCAGAAGTCCTGAGAAAGACTGTAAAACTCAAGGTCCGCAGGTTGATGTTCACATAAGTTTAGCCGAGTTTTAAATAGCTTCCTCTGCTAAAAAAAATAAATAAAAACAACTGTCTCTTGATTTGGAAAGAAAAAAAAAAGAATACTGAATCAAATTCTGCTGTTTTAGACTGTAGTGTGTCCAAAGTTAGAGGAGCAGGTTTCATGTCTTTCTCTCCTTTTTCTGTGTCCTTTCCTTAGTCTGATGTACAAGCAAAAGTAGTAGGTTATGAAATGAATGTAACCTGTCTGTGTACAGTTTTTAGACTTACAGCAAGAAGATACTGATATTTGTATTCCAGTCTTAACAAAAACAAGAGTTATGTGATCTCTCTTTATGTAGCCAAACTGGTTTGAGATACAATATCTGTTTGTTTGTTTGTTTTTTTTCATGTGTCCCCAAAATAACAAGCCCCCCAAAAAAGGCAGCTTTTTGCACACCATCTCAGGAAATTAAGTTTCCGCAGTTGGTATATAATTTTTTTTTTTTTTTTTTTTTTTTTTACATTTTTTTGTTTTAAAAATTCCTTTTCATGCCACTTAGTGCTTTTGTTTTCTACCTGCTTGCCTTTTCATGTCCCACCACATTAGAAAAAGAACTTTAACAAGAGCTAAAGTCGATCTAATGTTTGCTTTTCTTTGTTATGTTAAAGGGGCATGTGGTTTTGCTCTTGGGAGTTGTGTAAATGTTTGACCCAAATCAAGGGGGTTGCGGGAGGAAAGGCTGTAGGGAAGTGGCAAAATGGTATGCTTGTCTAGGGCGACTTCATCCCTAGTCTCAATTTTTAGTGGTTGCGTTACTAACTCTGTAAGACAAAGCAGGTCATCCTTAAGGTGATTCACTGAGAGTTTGTAGCAGCTTACAGTTCGAGAGACTGTGTCATAAAAGGTACTTATCTTTGCCTTCTTCATGTCTAATGATCCAGCACTTCCACAGTCACACATTTATTGTCATGAACAGTTCGGCACACCGAGGTTTACAAATGATGCACAGCATTCATAAATCAGTGTGCTGCTTCATGCTGTTAAATCAGTATTTTACTGAAGTTGCCCTTCTAGCTCCAGATGTGTTAAATCAGCCAAAACACTTGTGAAAACCTGCATCAAAAAACTGCTCTGCTTTCTGCCAAAAACATTTTCGGTTCCAATTTGAAGTTCAAATCACTTGTACAGACATCACATCCAGTTAAAGACTGTTAATGGTTACTGACAGATGAGGAAAAGTTGTGTGTGCTTAAAGTTAGGTCAAATCAAATTTTCATATGATCTGCACCCAAGTCGACCTTTTAAGACTTTTAAAAATGCTTTATGGCTTGTCAGTTTAAACTGCTTTCTAAAAAGAGAAACAACCGCATATGCGAATGAAAAACTATGGTTTTATAGAAACGTGTGAGACATCATACTGTATATGCACTATGAAGTAAAGGTGTTAAATGATAGCATGTCAGAATGTACGGATTGCTCCAGTCTAGTATCCCTTTAACATTTCATGATGGCTCCTTCCTGAGTATACCGTTTAGCCACCCTCTGTGGCCTCTGTGTCTATGTGTACATACGGTGTTCTGCCTGCCTGTGTCAATGTGACTTGGTTGTATCTGTGTCGAAAAAAGCAGCACTGGGAGGAGGGGTGGTGGCTAGTACTCTCCACAAGGCATCGTTACAAGACTGCCATCTAAATACACAACTAAACACTATGTAAAGAACTAAAAATGCTTCACATCTAAAGTAGCAAACTGAGCCAGTAATCCAAGTTTTTACTGGTTACGTTCCCACAAAATGCTGAAATTGTTACAGAGGTAAAATATCTAAAACTTTTTGCTATCTCAAATATTTATTACTGATTCCAGCTCATGTGTTGTTGATGTTAGCAGGCCAGCTAAGTGATGGTGCTTTCTCGATCCCCTTCTACCAGCAGCTGAGTAGTTAAAACAGTTCACTGTTGCCTACCTGGTCGTCTTCATGGTGAGGTAGTAAGCGTAGCGATCAGGGATGGAAATTTCACTAGCCATTGGTGAGTATTTCTTCAGCACAATTTAGTGTTGAGTTCTAACTGGCCAGAATCTGAAGGGGCGGTCTAGTACAGAGGGTACTGATGTGACATTTAAATATCACTGTCAGGCTAGAGCCCCAAAATCCTGAAAGGAATGCTGGAATATTTTGAACTTTACTCTTAATCTCTCCTCACCAGACGCCTGTCATTATGTGGGAGAGAAACTCTTTGCCAGAACTTCCTAATATAAACTCTAAGCATTCCTTTATTCAAGCCGATGGGTGCCACAAGTAAAAAAAAAAAAAAAAAATCAGCAGACTAGCTTTTAAAGTGTCGAGGTGCTCCTTGAAATTCCATCCCTGGTAGTAACATACAGTCCACTGTTGCCTACCTTGGTCCCCTTTATGGTAAAGTAGTAGGCGTAGCAATATACAGTATACATAATCTATATTCTACAGTAAATATCATTATTTTTGGTCAAAACGGACAACCTGACAAAGATATGTTTGTGACTGTATGCATTTGTATGAATTATTTTAAAAGGAAATAAACTGTGGAAAGGTGAAATTTGTGTCTTATTATCCTTTTTTAGAAGGAGCTGGTTTTGAAGGTAGCTAGCTTTCTATTAGCATCTGTTTGCAATGCAAGTGAGAATTGATGATGTGGGAAAATGATACATTAAACATTATAACTACATTATGCTACATTCTTCTACATTATAGTGTCTTTGCAGGATGCAGTTTGAAAGACATGCTGTATCCCAATCACACTGCAAACTAATCCTTTAAAGTATGCACTACTAACCTTATAGTTTTTTGTGTTTTGGCACTAATAATACAAGAAACAGTGGCAGGGAATGATACAAGCCATGTAAAAGTGGAAAATGCATTATTTAAACATACTGCAAACTAAAATTTGGAAAGGTTAAACAACATATTATTAATGCTTTTCAGGAACGCAAATCTAGTATATTTACTGTGCACACTTTTATTGCTTCTTCAGAGTGATAACAGCACCTACTGAAGTGGTGAAGAAATAAAAGTTGTGCTCCTCATCTATATAAAAGCAATTACTTACGGTCTCTTAGCTCAAGAAAAGTAGTAGTTACTGGTTGACTCCACCAGGTGTCACTAGCACAGCTACTGAACCCCTGCTGTGCACAAAGACTTTGAAGCCAACTTTAACATCTGAGTCTGCGCTGGCTCTGCTACTTGCATCTGTTTTCCAGGTTAATTTATTAAACCAATACATTTATATTCATCTTTGTGTGTTCCTCCAGACAGTGCACCTGTGTCACAGCAGTACAGGAGTTATCAATAACAACTACTTGTCAGCATACACAGTTACTGATTAGTAAAAAACAAAGCCTAATGTCATCAAATTAGAACTCATGAAATAAACAGAGGATCCATAATATGACATATTAATTAATAAGGAGTAGAAATAAATCATTGTGTGTGAAATACCTTTATACTGACTGTGTAGTGGTGTAGTGTAGGGCTGGGTATCAAAACAAATCATCTAAAGGCCTAAAGATGAATCTAATGTAATCCAAAACATTGAACTCATTGAACTGAACAAATGAGAACTCTGGTTTACCTGCAATTATGTAAGTGTTCTTCCGATTGGATGTTTTCAGTGAGAAAATCAATTGGTTATGGCCTGACTCTAGATAAAAAAGAAAATGTCTCATACAAACAGTGGGAGGAAAATCATGTCTCCACAGAAAGGAGAGCCACAGAGACTTGACTTGAGATACATACCTTAGTACATATAGATTAGATTATACTGTTTTATAGATTACTGCCCGCCTAAAGTGACCTCAGTTAGAATAAAAGGTTTTTCTATGTAGGAATAGGATATGGCATCAATATTCAAGAATCTCTTCAACAGTTAAAAGCTGAAGTTTTGAGAGCAGGAGCCAAATCTATTCCTCTGCTGTCTTTGTAGAAATGTGTTTAACTGCCAATCACGTGAAACCTCATCTTGAACTGGCCGTAGCTGACTTCAGACATGGAAAGACTTCTTACTACTACATCTTTGTGTTTGTTTTTCTCTTTATCTATCTTTTTGTTCCCTACATATCCTAAAAATCTCTCCATTGCACTCTTTGTCCCATCCTCTCTCCCTCTCTGGTTCATCCATTCAGGGTTACAGCCACTGGAACAGGCTCTCCAGCAGCTGGAAACTCAAGATGGTTTAATCTAAACCTCCAGGAAGCAGGATGGGAACCAGATGCAGTAAAAAACAAAAACAGGCAGAGGGCACGTTTTATTCTGCTAGCATGGGGACCTCCAAAGGGCACTGTGCAAAGGGGAAGAGAAATTTTTCATGAGTCTATTGGAACTTTAATGGAGGAAATAAGTGTCTGCTTAAACCTCAAGACCAAAAAATGTTACCACCAACCATCATCAGACTTAAATTCAAAAATTAGACGTGTAAGTCCTAAATGTGCTCCGAACAGTCACATCTTCCATTGTGAATATCGACTAAGATTTAAGAGACCCTGGCTTCTTAGAAGAAAAGGAAAATTTGGGGGAAGGATAGGCGGATGACTAACGCTCTCCGTTCCTTCAGGAAATACCTTCAAGCTGCCCTTGGGCAAGGCACTTAACTTTAATCCATGTTATAGCACAATACTGTTTAACAGGGTTCAAGTGGAAGAGTGAGGCTTTTTGTCCTTGTTAAGAACTTGACTGTCAGACAAGACAGTCTGGGGCACGAAGGGAACAAATGGAACTGCTCTTTCAAATGGACACCTTTACCAAACAGTAAGCTTTTGAAAAGTTGACAGATAGTAGAAATAGTGGCTGATGGTGAAACCTTTACTTAGGCTAGCTCCTTTTTATTTTTTTGCCATCTCAAATTTCCACTAACAACATAAATCACACTGAGTTTTGTTTCTCTACAGATTGATCTAGGTTTATTTTGTTGTTGATCCACTTGTATTTAGCTGGACAAGATGCTTGCAAGCTTGAATACTACCTGAGGTTTGGTACACACAAAATAATTAGTTTCTTATTGTTTGAACTAATGACCAGTGGTGGAAGAACTGCAAACTAAGATCCCTTATTCAAATAAAAGTAATAATATCACAGAGTAAAAATAGTCAGTTACAAGTATAAGTCCTACATTCAAAATTCTACCTGAGTAAAAAGTACAAGTATTAGCAGCAAAATATATTCAAAGTATCAAAATTAAAAGCCTGACTATGCATTATGACCTTGATTTATGGAGCCTCAAAGACAACATTTTTAAAAATCCTATGTGCAAAAGGTAACAAGAAAAAATAATAATATTCAGGGAAAATTAATTTTTTTGACAAGTTACCTGCCAACCTGTCAACCTGTTAAGCATCCACAGCCTACTGACTGCTGCTGCCTCCAGTTCAACAAGTTTCATACAATATCATACAAGTTTTAGACCACACACGTAGATCACCTATGACATGTTAATTCCTTGTGTCAAATTTGTACCGTCTCTGTTGAAAGAGCTGAATGTGACAAAGACATATGTGTGCATGATCTGGGTGCAGGCTTTAACAGATGAACTGGTTGATGATGGACATGGAGGAAATGGGTGGATTTTCACAGTTCCTCCTTGCATCTCCATTTTCGTCTCCCTCTGCTCCTCTCACCTTTCCTCTCCCATCTCCTCTCGCCTCTCTGTGGTTTCTTCTTCCTATGTTTTCGCTTCTCTTCTGCTTTCTGTTCTATTCTCTTCTCCCTCAACTGGGCACAGTCCAAAATAAAGCCAAACAGAGGATTATTATCCACAAAAAATGTGGTGGAATACGGCAGCCGCGCTAACACTGAGAAGGTGAGGCACCCAGCTGAGATGAGTTCCCCACCAAATGCAGGATTTCCATTAGCATTTGTTTCAGTGGCAGGTTTCAGTGTCCAGTGGGTCCACATACTGTTTCATAGGGCCCTTATACCCTGCCAAGAAAAATGTCTGGTGGTTAATAAATACCAGACACGTGCTTGTAAAGGCTGGCTGCTGCCTGAAAGGTGCAAACTCCATTGCCTGCTTTGGCAGGTCACCATTATTTTGTTGGTGGAAAGCAGAAATGGGGCACTTCCAATCTGCCTGCTATTTGTCTCAATTCATCCCATTTTTACAGTGATAACTGCCACCAAATGTGTTGTGGCACCAGAGCAGCCAAACTGCATAATTAAAACTGAAAGTAAATGTCAACAACGGAGGGGGAGTTAGCTTTAAAATCCCCCATTTCTTTTGACCTCTGAATATGTTTTGGCAGCAGCTGGACTACCAAGGTGATGATACGGAGATGTAGCACAAAGATCCTGCTGGATTTTGTCCATTTGCTAGAGATATATTAAACCTTTTGACTGCAGCTGTCAACTGTAACGCCAAACACACAGGGTTTTGTTGATTTTATGCCCCTGAATGCCTCATTCAATTTCTGAGGGTTTAACAAGGCAAAAACACTGGCTCTAACTCCTCAACTGGGTCTGGTAAAGTAGATTATATTGTTATCTCTGGCCTAATGGGTCTTGTTAGACCCATACAAAGTTGGAAGACCCTGTGCAGTAGTTTATATGAAAAATAAATAGACTGCTGGATAGGGCCTGCGCTGCTGGAGAAACCACAAGGAATCAAATGAGAGGATGAAGATTATGAGAAAGACAGCTAAAGACACAAACAGAAAGGAGGGAGAGAAGGCAGAGGAAGAAAAAGATGGAGAATGATTAATGAGGTGACAAAGGCCCCTCCACTAAAAGAAGTAATTTCTGTTACTGCAACACAACACATTTTATTAACCTCGAAATCAGCTCTTTTTAATTACTCTGTTTACATTTTTCAGTGGGAGCCCTGGTCACGTTTTCTCATTTTCCCTCAACGTGTTGTGTAAGTGTGTGTTTGTGCGTGTTTCCCAAACAAGCCTGTGAAGGTGGTGACCCACTTTCAGCCAGGTTTCTGGGGTTTTCTGTGTGTGTGTGTGTGTGTGTGTTTTTTTTGTTTTTTGTTTTCCTGACCAAAAGTGTCAGAGGTAGGAGGAGCTGACACTTGACAGACACCATGTGTATCATATAAACATACACACACAGAAAAACACACACATAGATGTGACACTATATGCATGCGCAGATACACATGCATAAAAATGTCAAAATAGGGTAAACTAAATTCAGGAAACACTGTATGCTTAATGTTCTTAATGGAGGGCTGGACAGTATAACCTAAAATTAGTATCATGGTTGGTTAAATATATGGTGTGCATACACCCATTTGTGACTGTGATACCAGGATAGATCTCCAAAACATTCAACCTGGGAACAGGTTGAACAGGCTAAAATCAACAAAGAAAGCAATTTAGGCTTAAAGTGATCTTTCAGACAATTTCATCTTAAAGGAATTCCTAGCATTGTGATTAATTGTACAAAAATGGACAGAAGTTTTGACAATGAAAAAATGACAGCTAGAGAAAGACATTCAATGCCTGCTTACACTGTTGCCTCAGCACACAGAGCAAATGTCTGTATGAAGTGGGTTTTCTTGTAGGATTAGGAATTAAGTATTTGAGAGAGAAAGGAGTGTCAGTATATAGGTGTCGTACTGATGTACATGTCTGAATCTTAACATAAAAATGTGTCTTTACAAAGTTTTGTCTAAAAAGCAATGCAATTTTCTGTGCAGATACAGAAATATGATCTAAAACTGTAAAACTCTGGAGCACAGTTCTTGTGTGGTATGTTAGCTGGAGTCAGATCTTCCACTCATAATAGCAGTGGCTGGGGGGGTATCAAAACTTCACATGAGGTTTAAAGACATTGCAAATTCTTGCAACTTAACCCACTGCCTCAAAATAAGAGCCTGTTTTCATAGACTTTTCTTTGTCTTTCCAAAGTAAAACCAAAACAGCCTTGTTCAACTTAATCCCAAACAGGATATTTCCAAGAAACATTTAACCATCTGCAGAAGCACCCAGTACTGCGTTTGAACAAATCAAGAGTAGGTTTCTTCTAAGAATAAGCGGAGAATAAATTCAGATCACATGGCAGTGCTTCTCCATCATAGATTAATAACAGCCTGTTTTCCAAACGTTGATCCAGGAAGCTGTTTCAGAGACGACTCCTTCACATGACTTAGAGTGTAAAGGCCAATACAGGCGATCTTTCCTATTATACACACGTGGATATACAAAGCAGACAGACAGGCATACAGCCAGGATAATTGGTAGCATGTCAGTAATTGTAGAGACACAGGATTATGCATTTATCCTCCAACAGTTCTGCAATGGGACCTCTACAGCCAGATTATCTAGGTCTGCATGGTCAATACAATTTAAAGTCATACTGCTGATTTTTGACCCACTTAATCTTTTTCAGGTTTACAAAAGCATTTGGCGATCTGTAGCATGTTGCACCAGCTGCACTTTGATTGTTTTTAGCATCACCCTGGCACTAAGTTTAAACCGAGCCTCATTTTAACTAGCGTACTGGACTCTATGGTGGACTACAGAGAAACACCATAGAGAGGTCATTAAAACATCAGACAACAAAGATTTGCAGGTTTATAGGGCACGCAAAATAAAGTTAACATGATAAAACAATACTTAGATTGTTCATGACTTTTTCTGTCCAAGTCTCTCTGTCAATGATTGTACTGACCTTTGATGAAGGGGATTTGACAGAAATCGTTTCTCTAATGCCTTTTAAGCAAAAACTTAACTAAATAGTTAATGTGAGAGGGGAAATAGAACTTTTTTTTGTGTAACTTAAAAGTAAGTTGCCTAGCCAGGTTAGGGACTTGAACACTCAACAACATTTAGGACACAGGTAGGACATGCCAGTAGGACTGTCTTTTTTTTAATCAAATTAAAACTTTAAATTGAACATGGGGAAAAATTTACACTGACCTGTTTTGAATTCAAAATGTTGGTCACTTCTTTACTCCTCATATTGACAGACAACTTCTCCTCACTCTAAATGGCAACTCTCAATCACCTCTGAGCCATGTGTGAGTTCTTTTGAGCATTAACTAATATTAACTTGACACACAGCTGCCCAGGAAACATTTAGAGACTTAGTACCCAAATTACTTTGGAACCCTTGCAACATGGCACTATGCTTAAAAGGCTTATACTGTATCTCACACACAGCTCTTTCTACATTGAGGTAAACCTACTCAAACTAAAGCTGAGATTTGACATTTAAATATACTGTCTAATATTTTGTTTC
>NW_026116607.1:0-7669 GCF_001640805.2 Lates calcarifer
TTTTAAACTTTTGCTTCACGCCAGATTCATTTGTTCAGCGCACTGATTGCTTGTTTTATACAACAATTTTTAAAAAAGTGCAAGTGTCTCTCCCAATGTTGAAATGTCTCTATTTCTCTCTGGCAAGCAGCTGATTTTGCTGTTGGCCAGAAAATGAGATTTATGTGGTGTTTCTTCCTCTGGTGTGAACCCACAGGTCAGCTGGGAAAGTTGGCTGTGGATAGATAATCTGCACTACATGGTTGTCCTCTATGACATTTAAATTGTGACATTTTTAAGAAATGCCTATACTACAACTTTGTAAAGTTAATGACATTTCTTATTGCCTCTCTTGACACTGACTATTACTTCTACCTTGTTTCGACTGTTATTCCGTAACACTTTGTATCCCTGCTGGTATTGCTTTTGAATTGTCCAAAAATGATAACTGCAACTGTTGTCTCTTTTTTCTCTGTAGTCATCAACAAAATCAGTGTTATCGAGAGAGGAGCCTTTCAAGACCTCAGGCTGCTGGAGAGACTGTAAGTTCATCTCACACTCCTGTCTTGTGCATGAGGGAGAAACAGCTCATGCAAACTTAAGGTATTTTATACATGTAAAAAAACCCACCATGCTACAAATTCTATAAAAACAAATCACAAAATATATACATCTGCAAACACACATTCATACACAATGACTTCCTACTGCTGTTTTTCCCTTTTGCCAAACACACACCTTTGACTTCCTGCTGCTGCCTGTCCATTTTGTAAAGCATATACACACAGAGTATACCTGGATGATACCCAAGTCCGTCCACTTCACACACTACCTTGGAATCTTTCATAGTTATTGCCTTGTTCCGTGTGTGTGAGTGTGTGTCTGTCAGTTCACACCAAGGCTCTAGTCAATAGAATCAAGGTGTGAGTGCACAACAGAACACTTCCCACACACACACCTGCATGTTTATGACTCTGTGTTGGAGGGATGGCAGGCAGACATTTTTGCAGGAAGACATGCTTCCACGTTTCTGCTGTAGTACAGAGCGTTTATGATCCTGTAGCATGAGACAAGAATACAGAATAACACATTTTATGTGTTGTCAGATGTTATCTCCTGAAAATTCAGCTATATTTTATAGCTGTTTTTATAGGCAGCTTTCAGGTGATGTAACACACCTTTCTGGCTGGAGGTCTTCAACTGATGAGAGCAGCATTTCTAAACTTAGGACTTGGCTGTCGTGGCAGTGTTGAATTGACAATGTTGTGTTAGGATTTGGGCTGAATATTTCTTCAGTGATATGTCTGTCAGATAATCTCATTTCATTAGCTATCTCACTACTGTAGGGTTTTTAATTTACCTCTGGCTTTCCACAGTGTATTTCCACAGTGTCATAAATTCATCTGCTTCAACTCAAAGACATGTGGTGCTGCTGTGGGACTCCAAAAAGTGTTTCTGTGCAGTCCTCTCTTTTTCTTTGGACACTGTATTAAGTAAAAATCTCCCTGACAGTTGGATGGTAAAATGGTAAAAAAGATGGTAAAAAAAGACATGCAACAGAGCAGCAGAGATTTACAGAAATACAAAAGCAATTAGTTAAATTCAGGTGACAGCAAACTTCACTGACACTGGACAGATACTTGAGAGATGCTGAGTGGCAGCAACATGTGTATCTTGTCTCTAAATGGAGATCATACGTCTGATAGTGAAAGCATGAGGTGATGGGCTGCTTTAATGTTAAAAGGCTCTGTAAAACAGTGTGTCAGGAAGGGTCAGAGGTTGAGGTGAGGCTGTGTGGGAAGGGTTAGGGGGCAAAGTAGTGTGTCAAAACTCACTAAGAGATGGCATTCATTTGTTTCAAGTTGTTTGAAAATATGGTTTTGTGCAACTCTAACATTCATTGTATTGTAGACTAAAAAGCGTAAGGATGACACATTGTACTTTACTTACAGTCATTCTAGGTAAAAAACAGCAGTGAGTTTTCTCTGTTTTGGAAGAAAATATTTGGAAAAAGAATCACTACTGTACTGTGGGAAATAATGATGGCCCTGGATTATACACAATATTTTTTTTAATCCACTGATCGTGAAATGCTTTTTAAAATGCTTAGTTGACAGGATCTCTGATGTTGTGCCTGTCAGGGTGAAAGGTTAGGGGTGAGAGGTCCTGGTGCTGAGTCTGTGTGATTTATGGAGTCAAAATGTGAAAAGCATGGAGCTTATGTAGCCATCTCCTTGGGTGAGGACACTGATTTATGTCAACACATGAATTGTAAAGTCATGTGTTTGGGCATTTGACCTCATCAGGTGATTTGAAAAATACAACAATGACTCAGAGGTGGCCAGAAATGGCAAAAATATAAAAAGAACACAGGATGTGTGAAGAGATGTGATTTTTTTATTTTGTTTTTTTTGCAAAAAAATATACAGAACTTCGGGGATTTTGAGGTGGTAACCCATTGAGATTAGTTCTCTTTAGTGTCCAAACCATTTCTGCTGGACTTTATTGTGATTCTGACTAATAGATATAATTTTCCAAATTTAAAATATAGTGCCCATGGACTTGTGGGTTGGTAATATTTCAAAGGTTCCAAGCAGAAGTCATTATTATTTGAGAACACACAAAGGATTCTTCTCTTAAAACCATAACTGTTTTGTGAGCGAACGTCTTAAAATGACTCATAACTGTAATACTAGGCGGTCATGGGCTTTACTTTCGTACCAGCAGTTATTTTCTAGGAGCAGGGTCAATTATTTCAAATGGTGGATATCTTATTTTGGACTGCAGCTCTCTTTCCATTGGTGCACACAGGAGTCAAGGTCTTATTATCATTATCACAGGGGCTAAAAGGTTGGTGTCTGTGTCTTCTCCAGTGGAGATTCTACTTTGTGACCCTGCGACCCTCCGCCCTCCTTTTCTTTTCTTTTTCCCTTCCATGCCTCGTTTCTCAGCCAAATGCTTTGGTAGCCTGATAACACTTTCACTCCCTCTCCTCACACTGTCCTCATCTATCTCTGCTGTAGGCAACCCCACCCTCCTTCTGCACACACACACATATGCACACAAGCAGACATCATCTTTCACCCTTACACACTTCATCTCTTACTTTTTCTTCACACACACACGTCTTTCTGTCGGTCAACACCATTTTATTTTCACTCTATCTTCTCTTTCATTCCTTTGTAAATAATTGCCATGTGTTCTTTTCATGCTTGGTTCAACCTTCTTGAACATGGAACAGTATTTTAAGATATAGGACAGCATTGGTCACGAGAAGGTTTTCTCTTCATATTAGTTTAGAAACCTATAGGCCTATTTCATAGGTAATAATACTTGCAAAGTTTCCTTGGAAACTCTAGTCCCTTTCTTCTGATTGGCCATTGGTTTTGTCTGCCACATTTAAGAATTTCTTGTGCTGACGATGGTCCTGTGATGTAAACATCCACTTTTTTGGCCACAATTTTATTTTAAAACTTGTGCATACTTTTTCAGTCAGTTTGTGGATTTTTTTTTTTTACTATGACACTGGGTTGTTTATTTTGGCACTTGAAACCACTTCTTGAAAAGCCTGGCTTCAAGAGCCCAAAGCCTGTCACATTTGTTTATCATTTGTGGGTTAATAATCCCCCCCCCCTGTGGGATTAATAAAATTCATTGTATCTTATCTTACACAGTGTACATAAACTATCAGTTAGATTAATGGGAAAATAAATTAAGTTTGAATTCTTGGACAAAGCCCTTGCATGTTGTGCATTTTTGTCCTATCAGAAAAATTTAGGTCAGTAAGACCAAGCTTTTTTTTTTCCATTTGGACACACAGTAGTGCACTTGGCCCTGATGATGCAGTTGTCTTCTTTTAATACAGTGACAAACCAGGTTAGGATTATCTAAAATGTATTGAAAATGTGCTAAGAATAGTGTCACCTAAGGGAATTATCCTGAAAAAGTGTTTTAGTACTGAATCTTTTGTAGAGATGTCTTGAAGACGCCAGGAACCTAAACATGTTCTCTCTCTCACTCCCAGGTCAAAGCACATGCAGGGATGATAATAATAACTGGCTTTACAGAGCTTACAGCATGATAACCTGTAACTGACACACACATACAAAACACATGATGATAACCTCTAGGTCATGATCACAGGAAACCAGACAGACTTTCCCATGAGTTTCACCTTTGAACCATGAACCCGATGACCTGCAAGGTGATGCTCCCGGCTAGTTGGTGATAGCTCAGTCAACACAAAGGCATGAATCTGAGTGATTTATTACTGTGAGTTTTTGCCTGTCAAACCATTTTACTTTAAAGTATATTTCTTTTCTCCTTCTGTTTCTCTCTGCAGTCGTCTGAACAGAAACAAACTCCAGTTTCTCCCCAGAGCTTCTCTTCCAGTCCAACCCCAAACTAGGACGACTGTGAGTACACCTTTCTTGTTTTTCCATCTCTCCATCCAGCGATCCTACTTTCTTGAGCTCCCCCATCTCTCTCTGACTCTGCCTCCATCACTCTCTCTCTCTCGCCCCTCTCTTTTGATGTGTTACGTGATCCATTTGAAAACACGGTCACGGTGCAATGTCAGAACTTTTATCCGGGTTGAGGGTTCAAGTCCCGCGCCAGGTGACAAAGTGCTGCTGCTGTGCTCCTGTTGAGAGCAGAAAAAGAGTGTGCGGGTCAGATGTGTGTAGATATGTATGTGTGTGTGTGTGTGCATGCACTATTTTAAGAGGTGAAAGTGTGCCTGGAGTGAATGTTTTGCTTGGACCGATGAGGAATTTTTATTCAGGAATATGGAGTTTTCCCAGAGTATTCAGAGTGTAAGAACAGGTCATACTGATGGAGAGAAGCCTCCCACTTGTTCCCCTTCTTTCTCTTTTTCATCTCACATTCCCAGACATGCTCTCTTCTTCTCCCTCTTTCTATCTCTCTCTCTCTCTCCATTTCTCTGTTTAAGTCCCATAGGTGCACCCACCCCTTCTCCTTTTCCTCCCTGTGCTCTCTCTGTCTGCACTCTTTCTTTCCACTCAGGTTTTCTATTTGTCTTATCCTCAGAGAGTCTCTGTCAGCTTAGGCTGAAGGTTGAAACACCTTCTAAACTTTATAGCCGTTTATATTGGGCTGCCTTCAAGTCAAGGTAGAGGTAGACTGTGTGTGTGTGCGTATGTGTGTCTTCGGTGGCAGGCTTGCTTTTGTATGTGTCTGCAGTCATTATTGTCTGCAATGGGTGCGGGTGTGGGTGTGTGCATGTGCATGTGCGTTGCAAGGTCTTAGGATAGGGAATACCAGCACTGGGACATTAAACTTCTCACTTCTCTCATTCTCTTTATAATGTTTCCATGAAGCAGAACGCCTTGAAGCTACTGTAACCTTTCTTTGTTGAAAAAAGCATGCTCCTCTGTGTAGGACCTTTTTGTGTTTTCCACATTGTTCATGTTTGAGGTATTCAAGGTGATCAAGAAGTGAATTAGACCAACAAAAAGTAAGAACACTTCACAGAAAAGCTTTTGGGTGGGTCTAAAAAGTTAGTAGCTTGCTTCTTTGCAGACAACGGCAGCTTTAGTCATCTTGGATTCACAAAAGTTATGGTAGTTTCCAATTGCAGTGTCATAATGTGTCAAAATGCCCAAAGAAATATCTCAACTGATTGCAGATTGATTGGGGAGCTTTGAGCTTTGATCTGAAATTAACCATGAAATCTACAGTACATTGCCTCATCTGTCCACAGTGTGCCTCCTCCAACATTAACAGTGGTCTTATCTACAGTAAATAATAGATCATTGCTGTGTAGTGAAAACTGTGCATCAGCATATTTTATTAGTTTTGGGTTTTCAAATAAACTGAGGGATGACATGCTCTTTTGTGGGTTCAGTCAACTCTCCTACGCCTTAGGTAAAAAAAAAGAAAAGAATCATCTAAAAAATGTCATTAACCACAAAAGCTATTTGTCACTCATGAAAATGTAACATTTTGTAAATACATGGTTCTCTTTGTACAGTGACAATATGTCCTTTAGGTCATTAATCTATTAAAAAGATGTATTAGTGAATTTTTCTCTTTCAAATATATCATTCTTTGTTACTGAAACTTTTACTATGAATCAAGGCAGTGGAATAAAAAAAAACAACGAAACAAAACAACAAATGCTGTAATAATAACAGTGGTTTGCGATGATGAATTGGTTTGTGTTTTCTGTGGCACTTTCTCAATACGGCCTCTTGTGTTGGCAGAGAAGCCACAGAAGGATGAAATCTTCTCGGTGGGGTGCACACTGTGAAACCTCTATTTAAAACTCTGGACACACTGATCGTATGTTTCATATATTTGTGGTGATGTGTGATGTATTGCTGAAGACAGCAAAGTAGACCGTTATGGCTTAAAGCAAATTGTCATTTACGTCAACTGTGGCCTCCAGGATCACACACAGTCTAAACCCCTCTATGTGAACATCAGGGACATACAGATGCAAACACATACACACACATATTAACACATTCCACATCCCACTGTGCTCATTTATTTTTTCCAAACTTTTCTCTTGTTCTTCATGAGTGACAGTCTTATTTCCTCCACTGCCTGGCTTACTATTCCATAAAACCCCTAATTGGTCTCGATAGCTTTTATTTATCACTGGTCGAATATGGATCCCTATAGAGCTCTTAGACAACTCCGTAAGAAAGTGGAAAGGGTGAACATGTTCCAAACTTAACATTATAAATCTCATGTTCTTTATATCCCTACTTTGCCATCAGCACAGTCTAAATTACAGTGTCTGGAGTTTCCTCCTGCTCTGTATTTTTTTTCTTTCCACTTTTCTCATTTTTCTCTTCCCTCTTTCTTTTCAGTGCTTTTTATCCTATCCACGCTGTGTTTTTCTGTAAATTGAGGAAGTGTTGGAAATGTAAATAGCAAGGTATGTTGGCGGGAGAGTGTGTAAGAGAGAGTGAAAAGATGGAGGTAGAATGAGAAAGAGAGCAAGAGTCAGGGGAGGGAGGCTTAAAAGAGGGATAACAGCAGGAAAGTAAGAGGGAGGAGACGGGGAGGTTTGCTGGTGGCTTTCTGGTTTAGGTTCGTAACCTTCCTCTCTGTCAGCCTCGGTTAGATATTAAATGATGGCAGTGTGATAGGAATTACCTCTTAACCCTCCTATTAAAGCTCTGTGGTCTGAGGTTTGGAGATGGAAGGAGAGGGAAGGAGCTGGACTAGCGTGAAGGGAAAATAGGCATGGGTTGGAGGTTTTGCTTTTGAGGAGGGTGGGAGGTAAGGGCAAGAGGTATCAGGCTGGATAATAGTTTTTACCAGAGTCTTGGATCCCCTGGGGATGAATGAAGCATACGATTTGAAGCTCGAATCGAAGAGGTTGTCTCTTATTGGAAAATGTTCTAATTGAGCAGTAAGTGTGGCTGGTGACTGCCTGACAAAAGACAGATGAAGGATAGGTATCAGGGCGGTCATGTGAAGGGGGGAGATGGTGGGATGAAAGGATGCTGGTGGAGGATGAAGGCTGTGGGTAGATGGATGAAGGGATCAGAGTCTGTGGCCCCGCCAGGTGCTCGGCGGGAGGGGGCAGAGGTAGGGATAGTGAGATGGATGGAGGACTGGAGTCTGTGGTTTCAGTGTGTGCAGTCTGTGGTCGCTTTCCCCCCATAGTTTGGAGAGACTGTGGTCTCACAGCACGCACACAGACACACACTAT
>NW_026116608.1:0-27367 GCF_001640805.2 Lates calcarifer
TCCAAATTTGAGATCATTAAATTGATTGAAAACAGTTATCTTGCGCTCTGATTGGTTCCCACTGGTTACAATTCAATGGTTACATTCATTTAGCAGATTAAACATTGAGTAGAAGTGGAGCTCAAGAAGCAGACCTCACCCCCGCAAAGTCAACCTGATGCCCAAAGTCTTTTTTGTTTTTCTCTCTTTGTCAGACAGCCTATGGGGAAATTAACTGATGAGTTCATGCTGGCAACAGGGTTGCTATAAAACTTCACATATAAGACTTGGGCTGGAGTTTGTCACCAGAGAGAAAACAGGGGGAGAGAGAGAGAGAGAGAGAGATAGACAAGAGAGAGAGGTGGCTGTGTTGAATACTCACTGGAGAGGCATCAAAGGTGGAGTCATTTGCAACACAACGTTAATGCCATGTTTTATTTCTTCTCTTCTATACGGCATCCTGGCTGCTGTAACCCTCCCTGAAAGCATCACATCCTGCTACAAGGCCTGGCTGAGATATTCCTGAGAAGGTTTTCTTTACATTCAGTACAGCATGTCATGAATATTAAGCTACACACATAATTTTTTGTTACGATATTATGAACAGAATTGGACAATAAATTACTTACTACCCATCAGCAGAACATCCCTTGCTGTCAGTGTGCCTTGTGTATTGCAGATAATCACTTTGGAAAATAGCTTGCTTTTGTTCTACCGTGAGCAGTGTCAGGGCACATACTGTATTGTTGAAATGCCGTGTACATATTAATGACATGTTCTGTTACTGGCCCCTAGTGGTTCAGGTTAGAAATAACATTGCAGTATTGTAATTTTAATGTAATTTACGTTGCGGATAGTGCTGCTATGATTTAGCAGGACAGCTATACATGCCAACAAAGCATAAAGACCTCCTGGAAGGACAGATTCTTCTCCTCTTTAATTCCTTTTTACAGACTGTGGCGTTCAAATCTGTCATTACTGTGATTGAAAAACAAATGGATAACTCCATCACGTCTAATGGAGTGAGGAAAAGAAATTGGACTTTTCTTTAACAGCCGTACTTTAAAGTCATTACTTACATTCCTTATAAAATCTATTTTCAGTTTAAGACCAGTTGAGGAAAGATGTACCTGTAGAGAGGGGAGACTAAAAGTGATTAAATGGTGAAATTCATTTATAGCCGCAACAGTTGCGAAGGCTCTGGCCCTGATTTACGACTGTCAGAGCCCATCCTAATTTCAGCCTGGGTGACACATGAGATGAGCGTCGGCGCTAGTCAGGCTTCAGGCTCTGACAGGAGAGTTGCAGCACTGTCTCGCATCTCTCACTCTTTCCCCAACACTCTTGATGCTCCTCTTTCTATACCACTTCTCTGTCTTTCTCTGTGAGTTTTAGAGGAGAGGAGTCAACATTGTCATGCTGAGCTAGACTTGCACATCTCTATCAAGTATCAGTGCCCCCTGGAAAAAGTGTTTTAGTGAAAAGAAGGGGGAAAAAAAACATTTATTTTGAACATTTTTTTCCTGCCCATTCTCATCTCCCCCCTGCACACTCTGCCAATGGGTACAAGCAAATGTGCACAGGGTGTGCGTGCACACACACACAAAAAACACAGCGAGATGTTCAAAGCCAGATGCTGCCGATTTGAGACTCTCATGCAGACGCACTCTCCCCTGCCTCCTCTTCATATTGTAAACAAAATAAACAAACACAACCAAACTCTCTCCACCTCTTTTTGTAGACAGCGTTGGCAGAGCGCCACCTCGCTCGGATCCAGGCTTTCTCAGAATAAACCTAACCTGGACTTGACTGGAGTTGGGAGTTTGAGCGAGAGACAGAAAGTTGGAATGTCACCTTTCTGCTCCTTGGCATCTCGACTGGGAGGGCCACGGAGAGGGCAATGGGCACAGCGGGGGCCCTCTGAACCTTAGCCTTGGGACAGATGGCGGGATTTGACGCATGGACCTGCTAATGAGTGGGTCGTGCCAAGTGGTGTAGGACAAGGGGACATAGGTTAGGTTGCTCCATCAAAGCTGTGATCCTCTGTGTCAACAAGGTGAGGCCACGCCCAGCTGCTTAGCTGGTGGTGACATACAGTAGCTAATGATGGGTTGTTGTCCAATCTCTGTGTTGGCTTCTGACTTGATACATTCAGAGAAAATGACACTATTTTCTAAAGCAGTGCATCGTAGGCTAAAAATACCAATCCGGTCAGCATGCAGACCGGCTGCCACTGACATTTGGAAGAGATCACTTCATTGGCAAAATAGATAGGAAGAGTGATCACATCAAAAACTGGCATGTGAGTACAACATTAGCACTGAGTCAGAAAAATCTGGAGAAAGGAACAGGAACAGCCCAGCCTGTATATGTTTTCTTTGAGAAAAGTGTTAAGTGGACAGTCAGAGAAAAACTAAATGTTAGAATGAAGAACGGAAGAGGAAAAAAGGTCAAACTCACACAAGGAAGGACCAGCATACACACAGATTTGAACTCCAACTTCTACTAATCTGGACTCGATTTTGTGAATTGGCACCATTTCTATGTGTGAAAAACAGAAAAAAAAGTGTGTGTAACACCAAACACCACGGGGGTATCTCTGCCAGGAAACATTTTCACACCTCAGACATCTGCATTTGACACCTCAGTGTCAGTCTGATGGGCCTCCAAATTGGCCACAACAGTAACTCCAAACTGTGACTGGTTCCATGTAGGCACAGAAACACATGAGGTCACACATGCCTGGTTTCTTAATAACCTCCACTTTTACCCTTGTGAAAATTCATCTAAATGTCTGTGCACATGCATGTTTTTCTCAGATGGACGTACAAATTTTTAATCTGCAATCCTGATTGGAAAATGTATGCGGGGGTGGGGGGACATTTCAGGTGGAGCCAACTGCCTTTTGTTTGCCTTCATTTTTGAAGCCTTTCATTTTCACAGTGAAACAAAATCATGATCTGCATTTATATCCATCCCAGTTATCGATTTTACAGCTGTGCTCAGATATAGAGTTTTTTATCTGAGCCAACGCTTTAGCTCAAGTGTGAGGAATAGTGTTGGAACGGCTGATATCGGCAGGATAGGCAGGCCGCATCCTGGAGCTCATTGTAAAGAGTACAGGTGTTAAGGAGAAAGAGAGGAGACAGGTAGGAACTTGTGATGGATGATGAGGGTACACAGTGGACCAGTGACAGGGGAACATCAATAGTTAAAGCATCAATGATGTATTGCATTTTGTAGTTTTGCAGCGCTCAGTTGAAGTTGAAAGTAGTTTTTTGCAGCAGCCACACCCCAGCGCTTTGCTTTGTCATATTTAGGAGGCGTGATGCTCTTGAAATGTTATTGTCATGCATAATCAGCCATCAGCCTCACTCTTTTTTGTCCTCCAATCAAAGAGCTGAAGGGCGACAGTGCATGACAGTCCTCACACGGTATGTAAAGTCCCAGGCTTTAATATAATAAGCATGTTTGTGTGTGAGGTCACAACCTCATACCTATGGTGTTTGCTCAGCATGAAAACTCCTTTAGCACCAATGCCATGCTTTACCTTCACGCACATTTTCTACACTTGAACTGCCCAGATTGGGCAAAGCCTTCATACTGTTGTAAGCTCCAAAAGAAAAGGTGACAGAAATGCCTCGCTAAAGGGGGGGACAGCCCAGCGCCCCGTCAACTTCCTTTGCATTCAAACATCACACAGTTATCACCTTTTTGACAAACACCTCATATACAACATGAGATACATGTACAAAGACTGTATACTGCCATACTGATGGCTTTTTGAGGCAGTACACTGTGCTATATGTTACTGCTTGCATGTTAACATGCTGATGTTGAGTAGATTTAGTGTTTACTATGTTAAGCATCGAAGTTTAGCATGTTAGCATGCTAGCATGCTAAAGACATCCATGCAAATTGGATAAATGAACAACACTTACCCTGCATACATCAAAATATTTCAGTTACATCTACAACAATCTACAGTGCTTTTGTATATGAATTTGAGATTTCAAATACATACATACATACATACATACATATATATATTATATATATATATGTGTGTGTGTGTGTGTGTGTGTATGGCAGTTTCCTTTGAAGTCCCTTCGATATGCCACAAGTCAGCCCAGCACAGTTTACACCAAATTGTAATCAGCCGCAGTCAACATATAAAATCAATCAATTACACCATGATTAAAATTGTTCTACAGCCATTCTGTGCAATCAGAATTAAATTGAGAATGATATGCTGAAGTTAACATTCAGCACAGAGGGGCTTTAATATACACTTGAGGACTCACAAAAGACATTTTTGCCCGACACTGTCCAGGACTCCTGATTTAGTCACTCCCACTTCTTCCCTCTACAGAGCCTCATGAGAGAATAGTAATTATTCTTTTCCAACACCCAGATGGTTCTAATGTGTGAAAGATTCTTAAACAGGCATCATAATATATGAAGGTTTATTGTATGTGCAATATGAAAAACATCAACATACTTACAGTAATAAGTGAACAACAAGCATGGGTAAACTGTAGAGCCACTAAATTAATGAAATTATTTTTTATCAAATATTTTTATGCCCACATTACAAGTGTTATTCATTTTAAAGTCATTTCAACAGCACCCATCTTGGGCAGATTTTTTGCTCCATGCTTGTCACAGCATGACATCATACTCATGTTGAACTGAGGTCTGCCACTGCATCATTGTTTCTGGCAGCAAAGAGCCAGTCTGTCTCTTCTGCAATGAAACAGTGCCATCTATGGAAATACTGAGTGTCAGGCCTGTGTCAATACAGACAGACCCCTGGCAGTAGCCTCAAACTTTTAAACAAATCTACCTCTATGGAGATACTGAGGAGATTATACCATGTGCAGCAATTTGTTTGCTAACAAACATTTAACACATATTATCATTGAGTTCTTTGTATATATTTTTATCTTACCAGATTAGATTTCCTCTTAGAGAGTCTTTGAGAGATTTTGAGAGCGAAATTGCTCCAAAAATTAGTCCATGGATAAATCCAGGGCTTATGTGACTGTAAATATCCTTCTGACAGTTGGAAATGGCACAAATACGTCAGGCTTGGCTGCTGTCAGTCATACTTAGAAGTTGCTGCAAGGCTTGTCCCCTCAAAGCTACCTTGGGATTCATCAAACTTTTCAAAGATTTTTTTTTTTTTTTTACCAGCATTCCTGCCACTGAATTTGTGGGATGCCCTTGTAGTATATATATATTTTATATGGTGAATCCTGTGTTTGATCTGGGGTTATGTTTGAAGCAGATGTAGCCATGAAGTATTTTAAGCAAAAGGTAGTTCTGAGTTGTGACATATGACCATGCATGAGAGCAACTGATTCTGCCTAAAATTAACTTTAGTATTTCTTGTGTTAACACATGGATTTCCTCCTGTTGGAGTTATCTTACAACAATAATTATTGAAATGTAATGAAAGCAAATTCAGACCAGTTTAGCTCTGCTCTAGTGAGATTAATATCTTGTAGCCATGTCACCACTTTAGTCCAGACTAAAATATCTCTAACAATATTAGATGGATTTCCATAAAATTATTAGTTACTGACAAACTGGAATATTTCCAGTGCTTTGCTTTATATCTAACGATATTCCCATCAGCCTCAGCCTTGTATGTAGTGCTTATTAGTAAATGTTACATGCCATATGCTAAACTAAGATGGTGAATATGATAAATATTTTACCTCCTAAACATCAGCAATTAGCATTGTCATTGTGAGCATGTTAGCATTTAGCTTAAGGCACTGCTGTAACTTTTCTTTCCTCCAGTCTGCTGTCTTTACAGATACTTTTGTTCCTGGAAAGTTGTTCTCACTTTAGCTGAGGAAGACAACCAGGTGGTAAGTATAGTCTGAGACAATCCCCAAGCAAGCAGATACCAATGAACTCATCCTTCTTTATTTCTGTTCTTTATTACATGAGAAATGTATGGCCAACCTAGATTGAGTGCTCTGGAACGAACCAGTGCCTGAGGATTCTGGGAGGCTAGGGTTGGCTCTCCAGGGCAAGACTCTGTCAGTTTCCTCCCAATCTTACCCTCAATTACTGAATCAAAGTGAGAGGAAGACCAAATCCCATCCTGTGCCTGGTCCTCATCTCACCTTGCCAGACCCGACAGGCTATCTCTCCCTGCTTGCTCATTCACTCTAACTCGAACGCACACAGAGCACAGCTCTTGGGAACCTTGCAAGTGAGCTGCTGGTTGCGCTCCAAAGAAGCTTCAAAGTTCATTGCTCTTTCTCAGCAGGAGTGCAGATGGGGTGAGTTCCTGATATCGCCTCACCCTCTTTTTTCCCACACACTCCCTCACATGTGCTTATTCCTGAGCTGCTCCCACATGAATGTGTGTAGATGAGACGTGTCAGTGTCATTTCATCCTGCATCCACCGCGTATCTCCCTGCCTGTCCTATGAAGAAATGCACTTTTTTATCTTGTTATTACTAAACAATTTCAAGCTTATAGCATAATAGTGAGAGGCTTATCCCAGTAGAAAAAACTACTGCAGTGACAGCTGGAATATGAGTATGACTGACATCACTTGAACTGGTTAATGTGAAATGCACACAGGCTGGGGGAAAAAGCCTCCCCCTCTCTCTCCTCTCTCTCCTTTTTTTGTCCTTGGTACAGCGTACATTAAGACGGATATTCTCCAGACAATTTCCGCTTTGGATGGAGGGATGAAGCGTAAATGTGCTCCAACTCTCATGAGAAAAAGACGTAATAAAAAGCAGCCTCAGTTAAGTAGTGCATTTGGTTTTGCAAGCCAAATGTTTGAGAGTAAATCCACATATGTGGAATGCCATGTACTGTATATGCCTGTCGTGCTACCTCACTTATCAATGGTGAGGTTCATGACAATACTCTGCAAGAGTAGAGATACTGTTTAGTCTTGTCATTAATGCACTACTTTAATAACACAAAATAACACTGCTCTTATAAGTAACTTTTCCAGTGAAATGAACAAAATGGGAAAGAATGACAACATGAAATAACAGCCAAACCAAAAAGATTAAGTATGTGCTTGACAGCTCATGTTGACCTGAAACAACAGCGGAAACTATCTCAACTCAAGGTCCACTTACTCCTTCTTCTGGCACTTTTGACCTTATTACACAGCCCTCATCAGCATACTGAGATTGCCCAGTTGCCATGGAAATGTAGGTTGAAACTTCCCATGATTCTGACACCTCGAGACTTCTCATCCACCAGTACATTTGAATTGATTGTTATTCTTGACCTTAACTCTTGAGCTGTTACTCAGCAGTTAGGTCAACAGTCAATAATATTCCAACCACAAATTAAAATGAAATTATTATGCTGGGTACATGCCACATGTCCTGTGAATCCAGCATGTTTACATTGGCAAATTCATCCAGGAATGGCGGACCCTGCCACTGAACAAAAAAATAATATATAAAGCAATATATAAAGCAATTATTACTATAATTCAACCATAAATAGCATCAATAATGAAGTTGATTTCATGAAAATCTGTTTGTAACTAAAAACAGCTTCTGGCTAAGCAGTGTCCACTTATGTCCACTTACTTACATTTCTGAGGTTTTGACAATTCACATGATCCATCAACTTCACATTCAGCAGGATGAGAAATCTGGTATGTGCTGAGAATCACTGAAAGTTTGAACGCCAACGGATGGCAACTGAACAAACTCAGTCTGCTGATGAAGACCATGTGATGCATTTGAAAGCAGGAGTGGACCTTGAGGTGTGATGTTTTGTCAGTGTTTTATTGTAATATTAACTATTTATACTATTCTTTTAGTTTTTGTGAGCTTAGAACATTTGTTACCTGTAGTCATTTATTTCTTGCAGATGGATACTTCATCCAAGAAGGGCAAAAGTATATTCTCTGCATTTATTGTAACTGCAACTATAATTAGAAAACTTGTCAAGTGTCTTAAGTGTTCTTGTTGACAGAATTTTAATCACGATGATCCCCCTAAGCTCTACTTATTTGTCTTCCTGCAGCAAGGCTTACACTTGGTGCTTTTTAACATGCCTAAGCAGACCACAGTGGACTCATGAATATTTGAAACGGGTCTCGCTGTAGTATAAATGGAGTAGCATAAGCCAAAAGCAACGCTGTAAGAGTGTATACATGTTTTGAATCCCACTCGATTCAGATCACCTTCGCTCAGCAGTGACTGGTGTTCCTGATGAGCCACAGTGCTTCTAGACATCAGCGCGATGCAAGAAATGATTTAAATAGACATCTCTGGCTTTCATTACTCAAGGCAACAACTGTGTACACACTGCCTTGTTTTTTCAGTCCCTAAAAAGCTGCCTAGCAGCACCATGGAAAATACTGCTGCTTAAGTAGAACAATTGATATTAAGTTAACAACATGCTGAATGAGGAAGCAGGAGAGCTGTTGTATTGTGATCTTGAGCCAAAAGAAAGCGATTAGTGTTCAGTGCCATTATTCAGTGCTTTTATGTCTGCTATTAATGTTTTAAGAATATGACTTTAAAATAGTTGAATGTGAATATTAGCCAGTATGTACAACATGTACTGTATTCTTGCTCTACTGTAATTGTTCATGATGACACAGCAGTGGTATTATTCCAGCCATTTAATCTTTTTGAAGCAACAACAGTCTCCTTAGTCATCGCTGTAATCAAGCAAACAGAAGTATTAAAGCGTCTTTTATCTTGTGTCATTAGCCACATGGGAAAACAATGTAATAATGTGATAAGAAATGTATTTTTTCCTGATCTGATTAAGCATTGGCATCATCAACCAGAGGCAAGTGCTACTTGAGCAACAATCAATATCGCCTCACCAAATGTTCCAGTATTGGAGTAGAACAAGATTTTTTTTAAACAGGCAAGTTAGCAGTGGATACATTGCTTCATAGTAAAAAGAGGCCCTTCTAAAATGTGAGAGGAGTACTAATAAGACAAAATGTATCACTGGTTATAATTTATAACTGCTGACAACTAATACATTAGTTACATTTAATGTGACAACTGTCAGCCTGCTGCAGAAAGCTGTGTTAGGATAATTGAAGCTTATGTAGCAAACTGTTATCAGGGGTGACAGCTGAGGGTACTCACTGAACGCATGTCAGGGACAGTCTGGACAGCCATTAAAACTGTCTGAATTAAGACCCCTGCTCGCAGAGATTTTATGCTGCATTATTTTACTATTGCTGTGGAGCCACTGTGCCCAGTGAGATGATATTAAGGCACCTCAATGTCAGTAGTCTCTCAAGAGACTCAATCTCAAAGGTCTCCTAGATATGAGATGTTGTTGAATAGGCTCAGACTCTGTGATTTTTCTGCCACTTTAAGCGGAGCCATTCTGTCAGGTGCATCAGTTGTACTGCTGCTCTAATGGATCACTAAGATGCTTAGTTAGAATATTAAGACTGATTACTGCAAGTAAGAATCCCTGTGAGTGAACATACGACAGAACAATTGATCAGATATGTACAGGAAGTGTACATTTATATCCAGCTTCGATGAGGGGCGTTAGGATACTATTGTGCTGCAACAAAGCACACAAGCAGATCCCATATAATCTCAGAGTGCTGGTGAATATTCATATATTCATACATATCAAATACTGTACCCACACTCTCAAACAATACCATTAAGTCCAAGTTTGTATTACTACCTGACCCACGTTCAGAGCCACTTTTGAAACACACTGTTCTGGCCTCATAGAGTAATTGGCAAAAGGAGAGACAAACCCTCAAAGCACAGCTTTATCTGAGGCTAAACCGTAGTCTCAGTATCAGTATGTGGCAAGTGAGATGAGATAGAAATGCACAGATCTACTTTATCTGTCTCAGTTGGCAGAGAAGTTGTTATTCTACTGCTAAAAAACAAACCTGCTGTCAATAAGTGTTGATTTGTCGAGGACAGGTGTTGATTGGAGAAAGTATATATACCTTACATCACTTTGAGAAAGATGCTCAAAGCTATGAGAAGTGCTGAAATGAGTGAAGCTGAGGGGTGTGGATTTAATAAACACTAGAACAAAGGAGAAAGCTGAGTGAAAACAGTTTTTCTTTGAAAAGAATAACTGGCTTAAAAGGCTCGTTTGAAAATGTCACATTGTTTAAGCAATCTTCATGACAATGAGCACTTTCACAAGATTTATGTAATTAGAGACTAATGATTCAGTTATGGAAAAATGGCATATTGTGTATGTAAACACGCCCAGATATGATTAATAGAATGCAGTCAAATCATGTCATTGCCAAATAACATTATGTACTTACTCCCTTTCAGCTGTAAATCATCAAAACTGTGGAAATAGCGACGATTCCCCCATGGAACTGTTCACTATACACACACACACACACACACACACACCACACACACACCACTACAATGTATTATACTGTAACTTTCAATTTCATTGTTTTTCCTGCATCAGATTGAACTGCACTTATTCTACATTGTGTTTTATTTCATTTTCTCCATGTTTCACTTAGTTTCTTCTCTTTAGTGCTCTTGGTTTTTCCTCTTTGTTTGCTTTGAGGTCAAACATTCTTAGAAAGCTCCTCTAGCTTTTTAATCTCACTTTCACTAATTGAACAATTTCTGCTTTTTCTGCGATTCATCGTTTCACATGCATTATGCAACTAAACTAAATGAGGAAAATAGCACCAAAACACCATTCAGCTCACTGCTATACATCTCTTGATTAGCCAGATTTCCTCATTAGACACCAGAGCCTCGGATGTGTAGCAAGAGATACTCTTGCTCTTTTGAAGACAAAGTAAGAATCATAAAAACACAGTTTCTATGACCGCCCTCTAATTTAAGGATGCAGTAATGTGCTATTGTGCAGAATTGTCTTTAATCAGAAAGCTTTGTGAGGTCGTTTTGTGAGGTTTGACTATAGGCTCCAGAATCTCCACATACATATATATACGGAGTGTGGATATTTTTCTGATCCTTTTCATGGCTCCCTAATGCAATGTCCCCTTCAACAGTGCCAGCTCCATCATTGCCCTTTTAACGAGGTGATATCAGACACATGGGAGCAGATGTTGCAAAGAAAACACACTGTGACGTGATTGTGATCGATGCGCACCTCCCACCATATCCACTGCATAATTTGGGCGGATGGCATCAGGATAACAACCTGCTTATGTGGAGACAGCTGTCGCCATGGTGCCCGGGCAGCCATTGCATTGGCTCCCGCCTTATTTCAGACAGAGGCGGGGGAAGCCAATTAGAGTGATTTACAGCTTTGCTTGTGTCGTCACCACCTTGAAACCTGTGTCTCGGTCCAGCTAAAGGAAATGCATGGCTACCTGGGAGGCAATAAGGAGGGTACGCTGAGGAGAGCAGCAGAGTTGTTTATTGGTGAAGTTTAAAGTAATTTAGCTCCACACGGGAGAGCTTTCAAAGTTAATGTGAACTTGCCCTTTAAGTTAAGTTAATGAACTTTTGTAGGGGAGGACTGTGCTCTCTACAAAGCCGTGGATTATTAGAATGCACTGTATGAGAATGCACCCGCCTGAGGATATATATGCCTATCCTCAGCCTGATCTTTTTATCCCAGAGGAAAGAAAAAGTCATTTTCACACTGTGAAGCTGTATGTATATGTATCTAATTCAGTCTTAAGTGCAATGTTTGTGTGTCAAAACAGTGTTATAGAAGTGTATCTGATAACATCTAGAGTTCATATTTTACCTGTATAAATGAATAATTTTATTATTATGAACCATGCATAATGCTCTAAAGCAACATACTTTTTTTTTTTTATCTGTGTCCCTTTCTTTTTCAGTTTTATCAGTGTAGCTTGAGATGTGCAAACATGAATGCCCTCCGTGTTATAATTATGCCACCACAAGTTCCTTTGTAAATTCCTTTGAAACAGACATACATTACCAATGAGGATAGTGCTGTCTGATTTAAAATGTGAAAACTTGAGTGATGCAAATGAGCTGCGGCACTCGGTTTTGAAGGCTTGAAGGTTTTGGCGGTAATGAATCCGATACACAGCATTTGATGAAATGGTGAGGCAGAAGGAAACTGGAGGAGATGGCACGACTGTGTGAAATACAGGAAGAGGACTTGTGATTGACTGTCACTGGTAATCCGAGCAAGCTTTGAAGTGTAAAATGATGATGGGATACAGTTTGAATGTATTTGCACTTCCATCAACAGCTTGAGAGGTCACAGGAACGGCACCTCTCACTGTGGAAGAAAGGCTCAGTCAAAATACAGACGGCAGTGCAGCTGTAAGATTCACAGAATATGATAATGCATCAGACTGACTGGCTTTGTTGCTGTGGCTAGAAGGTGATTTGTTAGAATACAAGAACTTATAGGCTGCTGCACCCCTCAGTTATAGGCATATGCTTATAGTCTACCACTACAGTGTTGATTTAATTAATCTAGTACATAGTGCACGATGACAGCCTACACATTAAAAATGACTGGGTAACAGATATTCCAGCAGTGTATTAACATGTCTTAAAACCCCCGTCTTAAAACACCACGTGACAACATCTTAGTAACTATGATTTTTTACAGGACACATTATGAAACCTGTTAATAAATGAGGAAACAAAATGTAAAATGTTACACGAATTAACACGACGCATGGCTGTGGAATATCTCTCTGAATTTAGCCTTTGTCTTGATATGTTTATCTCAGACAGACGAATAACAACGCTCCAGCCCAGCAGGTGGCGGGAACCCCAAAAACAGTTAAGCCGGTTTGCCATCGACACCACAAGAAGAAGTCGTCGCTCGCCAATGACATATTATTCCCGCGACATTCAATTTTTGGCAAGTGAGTAAACGAGAGAACAACTCTGAGGAGAACAAGTGCTTTGTTTAATTTAAAGATGCTCAAAAAGAAGTTAAGTATCACTGAAAAGAAAAGAAAATACTCACAGTCCGAAGAACGACACGACAGCAACAAACGCAGAAGTACGGAACAGAATGCGGAGGTGAGATATTCAGGCTAGCGACCTGCTAATCTTGTTTTATTTATACACTGTATATATATATTTCTAAGCACTGTGTAGGCTGGTTGGGCGCGTTACTCTGAGGTCGTTTCTTTAAATAACGTTTGTTTGCTGTGGTTTACATTAGACAACTTGGGGTGATAATTTAAACCTGGCAGAAGGCAACAGTTTTTACATCTTATTAACTTATTAGCTCTAGCATCAGTACTGATAGCCTCCCCGCTGCTGTTTGTTTGCTGCTTTAAAATTCTGAAACGCTGACGTAACAACGTTCCAATACTCCAACACTATGGCGCAGTTTTTTTTTCTCCATTTGCTACTGTGTGATATGCACACACCACCTGTATTTCAGTATAATACTAATTCCATCCGTGTGTCTTGTGACTTATCACTAAACCCAACATGGATTTTTTCAGTCGTGTTCGTGGCTCTGCTGTTATCAGTGCAAAACACAAACAGACCCCAGCAGAATGTTAGCAGGATGTTTTGTTAGCCAAAGGATGAGGATAGTTGCTGAAGTTTTATATCAGAGTTGCTATTCTTATTTCATGTAAGGGCTGTAAGGGCTCAAAAAATCTCATATACAACAAACCAAATATTAGAAACATCTCTCATTATAACTCAGTGCCGACATTCCCAAGTGTGTATATTTTTTTCTCCCACTATTGAGATTTTATTTGCCAGTAAAGTAATGCATAATTGCTTAGGTAATCACATGTTTAAATTGGTCTTATCCAAATCACAGAGAAATATTTTTGCAGATAATATAACATATTGTTTCAGATCATATGCAATGTATAAGGATGCAGGTGTGTAATCTACGTATGTATATGCATAGGTCTTTTTTCCTGCCAAACCTAAACAGTAGATAAACTGGAACTGAGTTCACTTAAGATTAATTTAAATGGTTTAGGATTCCTTAATAGCAGTTTGAATAAGATAAATTATATGACAATTAAACACTGAAAAAAACTTTTAATGTCATTAAGAAATTCAAGACTGCATTCAAGCTTATTGTTACAGAGTTTTAGACTTCTTAAATGTCTGTCTTTTACAAGACCTCTAGACACTGTGTCCTAGTAACACATTGGTTATCTAAACCAGGACTCCAAGGATGAACTTGCTGACCCAGAGCTGGACAGGATTGGCAGTGACATTGAGGAGGGAGGACTGGACCTCGGGCCTGCCATTTCAACCATCACTGCTTATGTCAGTGACAAACGGGAGATGCTAGAGCAGTGTTTCCATGTGCTGGGGGAGAAGAAGCTACATAAGATGCTGCCTGATGAACTTAAGGTGATTTGTGAGCATGTGGACTGCCGTTATACCGCTATAAAATACTGAAAGTAAATGTCATTGAATAGCATTATATGAGTGTTTTACGAAATGCATCAAATGAACATTTTTCATTGTTAAAGAAATGGTGTAACAACTAGTCATCAAACAGCATTCGTTGAAGGTCGGAAGCGTAACCATAACCAGCCTCGCAAATGCGTCACCATCATTTTGCTGCATCAACTTTCAGAAATATCACACTGTAATTTCACAGACAGTCTGTGGGCTCATGGACCTGATTTCCTGCATATGGCATGTGTTGCCTACCAAACTAATATGCTGGAAGGCATGTGACTGTGGTCATGTAATAATAGTAATTTCTTGAAAAGGTTTGTTCTATCTTTTTGTGGAGTTATGGTGAACTTAGTACATTATATAATTTTTCATTTCCATTCAGTCACTCATATTTTACTTTCAACAGTTCTTCAAAACTTCAATTGAATATTGCTAATGTTGCTGTTATTTTACATATTGCGTGTTTAGTTGCTGGTAAGATTTTCGTCTATAGCTGTAAATTAGCTATGGAGCCATATAATAAAACTGAAAAGAAAAGATATAATGCACTAAATTTGAATTAAAAAGTGAGCAAATATCTCAGAAAAATAGAGAAATAAGGCCATAGAATTCTGCCATTTGCTTCGGAGCCCGTGAAGCAACTTCAAAGATGCCATTTAAACACATTATCCTTCACAGGATTGTAGTTTAGAGGAAATCAAAACGCTGTGTTGGGAGCAACTGGAGCCAATCTCAGAGAAAAATCTTATTCAGATCTTGGCAGGTAAGACCTAAGGCCAGTTTGGCACATTTTTTTACAGCAATTTTCTGGACTGTTAAAATAATACAGTATTGCAAACAAAGCATTTTCATTCACTTGAAGGTGTTGTTTATCTTCTCTAGGGGAAGAGCTGACATCTGGAGATGGGGATGAAAACACAGAGGAAACCTTGGAAAGCCAGTGAGCAAAAAGTTTTCAAACTTATTCAGAACATAACTTCAGAGTAAAAACAGTATGTGTCCTCATACTTATTATTATGTTTTTATTTCTTTTTTCCCCCATCAAGGCAAGACAATAATGTAGACTCTACATCTTGCTTCAAAGAAACAGCAAAAACTGAGGACCCCAAGCAAGGTATTTAATATGTAAAACACAGAAAGAACATCTCCATTCAATCAAAGACTTTAAAGAGAAAATTGCTATGAAAGGACCATTTTACATTTAAAATGTATCTTTCTTTACAGAGGGTGGTGGCTCTGGTGAGGAGAGTGACGTTTTAAGCATAAACGCAGACACTTACGATAGTGACATAGAAGGACCTAAAGAGGAGCAGGCTGTTAAAGCTATGGAGGGGGCAGTGAAACTAGAGGACAGCAGTGGGGAGGTCACTGACCCAGCTGTAAACCCCAATCCAACAGATCCAGAGCCTCCCAAGGGCTCTCAGCCAATGGAAGCAAAGAAAGACATTCAAAGTGACATCGACAAAAGCGTCAGCGAGATTTTAGCGTTTTCGTCCGTTTCGGGGGAAGAGGTAGCTAAAGAGCAGAATGCACCGCCGCAGTCTGTAGATGTAAGTTCACCCGTTCAAAGCGGACCCGTTTCAAGTCGCGCACCTGCAGCTTGTCAGCCGTCCATTCAGCAACTGGAGCTTCTCGAGCTGGAAATGAGGGCCAGAGCCATTAAGGCTCTGATGAAAGCAAGTGATGGTAAAAAACCCTCTGTGGTGAAAAACATCTAACGTGGTTTATTTTGATGTTTTATATGGTTTTAATGGTTTTATACACTTATAAAACTGAGTCAAACTGAGTCAAAGAACTCAGTTAATGGATGTAGAATTTAGTTTGTTTTGAGCAATTTAAAACATAGTTCAGATTGTTTTGTTGTTTAAACCTGTCATATTGTTCTAAGTGTACCATTCAAACCATGTCACATTATTACTCCATATTGGAATGATGTTACAAACTGTTTAATGCCAATTTAAACACTTAAGACCTGTTTTACCCCACTCTACTCTGTGTGTTCTGGGAATGTCTGAACATTAACACAATACCAAATGTAGTTTTCCCCTTAGCCACTAGATGGCAGTATTACTCTGCTGCAATAAATCCAAGGGGAGAGCAAGACATAATTTATTTGCCTACATTACAGTAAAAATAGTCATGAGCAGCTTGAAAGTCAAGTTTTCAGAGTAATGCTGTTATTTAGTGATTAAGTTAGGGCAATAATCGTTTTTTCAGGGACAGAGGTTCTCACTGAGCTGGCGTTAGAGGATGTAAGCATATCAGAGCGATGTGTTATTTTGTATGTAGGCCGAGCTCTGCAAGGCAAAGCAGGTGGCAGCAGTGTTGTACTGTCATTTAGACGCTTTCAGCATTTCTTTACTGAACACCTGTTAGACTTGTCAGGCTGTAGCATGCATAGTAACACCATGCACTGCCATCTCTTTCATATTTGCATCTGCTAACGGCTTGGTCTGTTTTGTATTGCTACTGTAAAATGGATGTCTGTTTGGTAAAGGAAACAAAAAGCCCTTCCTGTGGCATAACAGACAGAATACAGAGCATTAGATTACAGAGCAGAGAATTAGAGCAGCTGCCCTCACTTATACATCTGTTTAATTCACCAGAGTAACTTTTAAATTATTTTTTACTTCCTGTACCTCTATGTTATAGCTAGAACTAATAGCATCTTCTCACCTAATATTGTAATTTATTCTCAAGTTGATTTCCAGTATAAACTGTAAGATTGCTGTGTGTGTCTGCGCAATTACATGCAGATGCAGAGCAAAACCGATCTCTACCCCAAAGGAGACAATGAAATGTACGATAAGAAGCCAGTTGCCTCCTGGGTATTTGCATTTAAAGGGGATATTTCATGGGAGGAGTGAGGGTGGGGAGGGTTAAATGCATTTTTCTTTATGCATTTATGTGCAAGTATCTTTGTGCTCATTGATGATTTCAAGAGGGAAAACGTCCACTTTAGTAAAAAGAGATACAACGATTCTAAAGTGCTCGTGGTGTCTGTCATTGGTGAGTATTTATCAGTGTCATTTTACTGCTATTAGAATGCCAATTATGATTTAGTGTGAGCGGATAAATGGCTTTTTTAAGCAGACCTCAAAATGAGTGGGCTGAAAAATGGATTGATGGAAGGGAAGCTGTTTTGTTGAGGGAGTACTTTTTGGAATTCAAATGAACCCGATGAACCTTGTTAAAATATTGAGGTGTGATGCTTCCGTGAATGGTGCTATTATCAGAGTCAAAAGCAAGGTCATGCAAAAAGTTCTTGTGCTCACCGGTTCATCTTTTTAATAGCCACACCTGTCATTTTCCACAGTGTTGTGACCCAGTCTCTGGTTAGCAATGCTCATTAGAGATTAAAAAAGCTTGGTATTTTCTTTAAAAATGATAGATGATGAGTGTTTTATACCCTCAACCTCATGTTTAACTTTCACTATTTAGCAACCCCTGAAAGCAGAAGAAACAGACCATAATGTAATCCCTCTCATGTACTAGATTTCTTGAAGACTTTGTATGCCACATACTGTGTGCTGTAGGAAGTGGTAAGTTGGTGGTAGGTGTTGACAGGTTTGACGCACTTTAGATTGTGATACATCCTTCATGGGTGTTGATTGCAATCATCCTCTCTACCTATAAGGCATCTTCAGCCTTCAGTAGAAAGAAGGGCTCAAACATTTTTTGTAAGTTGACTTTGTTGTACATTTACGCTCCTTAAAGACTGTTCTAGAACAGTAATTGTTGCAGTGGCCCCTAAGAACAAAATACATATAGGAATGAAAATGTAAACATCGGGAGGAATGCGCTCCAGTCCAGACTTGCTGCAAATACCAAAACAAATCTGAAAGGCAAGAGCACAAACATTAATCTCTCTGAATGCATAATGCTGCAAATGTCAAACCACAATAGTAATGTACAGCAAAAAAGGTTTTTTTTCCTAACTCTCACAGGGTGGCTCTAGAAATAGGGATGTCAGTTTTGGCATGTCTTTGAGTCTGATGGTCCAACTCTTTGGTCCACTTTGGTAACTGAATTGATTCCCATTAGAATTTGAACAGACATTCATGCTCCACAGAGTATGAATAATTTGATCCTCGTACTTTTCATCCAGTTCCACCACCAACAGGTAAAATTTCCACTCATCCAACACTTTAGTTTATGACAAAAAGTAGCATGAAAAATGGACGACCCAGTTCTTGTCAGCGTTAGCTGTACACAGTGGCAGAAGTATTTAAATGGTTTTCATATGTAAAACCTCTGTAAGAATACATAAGGATTATCAGATAAATGTACTAAATGTATCAAAACTAAAAGTAGTCATGCAGAATGCAGTGTTATTATATGTTATTTATTATTATTGATTTGTTACATTTAAGTACAAGCAGCATTTTAATGCATCTGGTGAGACTGAGCAAATGCGTTCTACTTATTCTACTGTCTGCTAGTTTGATCAGAAGTAATGCATAATATTTGATAAAGATACCATATCATTTGTTTGTATAATAGTAGTACCAGCACAGCCACTCTCATGTGTTTTTATTTCTGTGTTTCTTTTTTTTTAACAGAGGGAGCACAAGCATGTTTGTGGGGGAAAAAAAAACAAAAAAAACTTGTCAGTCCAATTTAAAACTCTAGATGTTACTGTGGCACCACAGGGAAAAACTATAGGGGCAAAAAAGATTATTATGTTGATGTCTTTTTTTTTTTTTTTCAAGATCACATCCTGTTTGCATAAATAAAGTATTTCTCTTCAAATTCCCTCCGTATTGACTGTGTTCTTTTCTGCAGCTAGAAATTAAATTGAACAGCTCATGCTGACAGGCAATAAATAACTTAGCACCTCTGTATGACTAAATGAATTGATTTCCCCAAGCAGTGACTCATTGGACACATTTCATTTTCTTCAAGTTTCAGACTGTTTTTCTTAACAAAGTAGAAGAAATGTTTGATGTTAGATGTACTTTGTTTTGATTAAATGTCCAATTCTGTGTTGGTGCTAATTAGGGCCCGAGCAACGAGTTGCGTGGGCCCAACGGGGCCATGCAACGAGTTGCAAGGACCCTCTTGTTTTCGGTCTGTTTATTATTATTATTATTATTATTAGGGCCCGAGCAACGAGTTGCGTGGGCCCAACGGGGCCATGCAACGAGTTGCAAGGACCCTCTTGTTTTCGGTCTGTTTATTATTATTATTATTATTATTAGGGCCCGAGCAACGAGTTGCGTGGGCCCAACGGGGCCATGCAACGAGTTGCAAGGACCCTCTTGTTTTCGGTCTGTTTATTATTATTATTATTATTATTATTAGGGCCCGAGCAACGAGTTGCGTGGGCCCAACGGGGCCATGCAACGAGTTGCAAGGACCCTCTTGTTTTCGTTCGGTTTATTATTATTAGGGCCCGAGCAACGAGTTGCGTGGGCCCAACGGGGCCATGCAACGAGTTGCAAGGACCCTCTTGTTTTCGTTCGGTTTATTATTATTATTATTATTATTATTTTTTTTCTTCTTTTTCCGCCTCTTTGATCGCCTTTTTGAGGGCCTTAAAATGCGTCAAAACTCCTGAAAATTTGCAGACGCGTCAGGCACGGCGAAAAATTTAAGAATTTAGGGGTCTTGAGCATGGGTGTGGCAAAATGGCCTCGGTAGCGCCACCTACATTTTTAACGGAACAGCCCCTCAAGCCCGTTGCGCCTAAAAATCTGAAAATCTGCACACATATGTAACATCCCATGACGCACCAAAAAGTCTCTTGGAGCCATATTCTAAACCCAACAGAAAGTATTTTTATTTTGACCGGAAGGTGAAAAAATTGTGTGTTTTTGGCCATTTCCAGGGGTCGCTTGAACGCGAACTAGTCCTAGACGCATTATCCGATTGACTTCAAAATTTGATAATTTGTTCTTAAGACATAGACGAAGTTAAATTGCAAAAGTTTCGGACTTTTCATTGAAGGGCGTGGAAGTTATGGCCCCTGAAAGTTCGATCACTCGCCACAAAACAGGAAGTTGCTTTAAATTTGCTATATTTCGGCCATACTTTGTCCAAACTGCATCAAACTTTACAGGATTGTTAATGGTACCTATCTGCACACATCCATATGTCAATATTCATACAATTGTTGTAGCACCACCTATTTATAGCAGGAAATGACATATTTTATAGTGTGATGTCCAGTTTCTAGACGGGTGACCAGATTCACTTCAAATGTTGTCAGCCCCTCCTTGACGATTTTTGGAAGACGTCCTCCGAAAATTGTGAGTTTTGGTCGAAGTGTGTGCCTGTTCTGGCCCGTCAAAGTTCGGAAACCCAACTTCCTGTTTGAAACCTCAGATTTTGGGGTAACTTCCTGTTGCGACTCTCTACTTTATCCTATAGATGGAGCCATTGTATTACTCTTTGATGGATTTTTGGAGAGGGGTCTCTGTGTGTGTGTGTGTGTGTGTGTGTGTGTGTTTGTGTTTGTGTTTGAGGGGGGAGGGGAAGAGGAGTTGATTGAGTCTGTGAGAAGCTGCCACAGAGAGGTTACAGTCAGGAGAGCCAAGAGCTGCTTTACACGCGGGATAAAAACTTCAGTTAAGATTTGAGCTGTCACTTGAGAAAGCATCATGCCAAAAACTAAGGAAATCACTGTAGACTTGAAGAATTGTCGATGCTTAGGAAGCAGGAGAAGGATATACAAAGTTATAACAGCATTTCCAAGCGTCAAGAACTCAAATGAGAAGCGTCACCGAGAAATTCAAGGAGAGCCACACTGTGCAGAACAAGCCTGGCAGAGGTAGGAAGCCAAAGATTTCAATGACCCTGGAAAGAAAACCAGTTAGAGACCTGTCTAAAGAACCCATAAACGCTGCCAAGACACTAGTGAATGACTTAGTTAAGTCTGAAATTGTAGTCTCAAAGAAGATTACATGAATTCATGTAATCTTACCATATGTCTCCCCTTGACCAAAGCTGAGCGTGGATTGATGCTGTCTTTACAGTTTGGTTTTGATCAGTTAGGAAATTTCACACGGGGTCAGCTGATTTTTTCGTCTTACTCAGTGTACGGCGACAGGAAAAGTTCACTAGGTCCTCCAGCGTCGAGGTGAACCAGCTGAATATAAGCCACTCAAGTTGACGACAAGTGCATTGAAAAGTAAAAGCTGCTGGCCTTTACCTTTTCTTTGTCAAAGCGCCTGTTTGGCCAGTAGTTAGTAAAGTAATATTTTCAGCGTTGTCCACAGTCTCATGACATGTTTAACAGGAAGCACAGCACGCTGGTTAAGCTCATGGCAAACTGTTACTAACAGCTAAAATGAAAGCTTGTCTGTATGTAGTCTAACTGGTTAGTTTGTCACTAATCTCCAAATTTTGCAAATTGCTATAAACTTCACTCTCTTAAACCAGTAACAGTCTGAGCTGGACTGATAGGGGTCTGTATGGATAAAGATAAAATCCTAATGATACCCATCCCTACAGCTGGTTAGTGGCTTCGCCCTGACTTTAGGCAGATGAGATATTCACTGTTCAAATAACTTCATTATAAGCCTTGTTTAAGCATAAATGATTTATATATGCACCCAATAACAGAACTTAAAAAAATGCTTTTGCTCAAAGCTCAAAGCTTGTAAACTCAAGTTAAAACTGAGTTTTATCTCCTTTTGGGAGGGGGTATCTCTCTCTGTGTTTGTGTGTGTTTGTGTGGGTGTGTTTGTGTTTGTGTTTGAGGGGGAGGGGAAGAGGAGTTGATTGAGTCTGTGAGAAGCTGCCACAGAGAGGTTACAGTCAAGAGAGCCAAGAGCTGTCACAGATGATGAGCTCTGAAAAATATTATCACAGAAAATAATTAGCGTAAAAGCTTTTATTTAAAATTTTAACATCTGGGAAGTGTGAACTGTTACGCCAGCGTGTGCCCTGCGACCTGCGTTGACCCCGCGGTTGTCGGGGTCCCGCGGTCGCCGCTCCCCCGACGGGCGCCGGGTGCGAGGGCCCGTTCAACGCTGCTCGCAGCTTTAATTATTATTATTATTATTTTTTTTCTTCTTTTTCCGCCTCTTTGATCGCCTTTTTGAGGGCCTTAAAATGCGTCAAAACTCCTGAAAATTTGCAGACGCGTCAGGCACGGCGAAAAATTTAAGAATTTAGGGGCCTTGAGCATGGGTGTGGCAAAATGGCCTCGGTAGCGCCACCTACATTTTTAACGGAACAGCCCCTCAAGCCCGTTGCGCCTAAAAATCTGAAAATCTGCACACATATGTAACATCCCATGACGCACCAAAAAGTCTCTTGGAGCCATATTCTAAACCCAACAGAAAGTATTTTTATTTTGACCGGAAGGTGAAAAAATTGTGTGTTTTTGGCCATTTCCAGGGGTCGCTTGAACGCGAACTAGTCCTAGACGCATTATCCGATTGACTTCAAAATTTGATAATTTGTTCTTAAGACATAGACGAAGTTAAATTGCAAAAGTTTCGGACTTTTCATTGAAGGGCGTGGAAGTTATGGCCCCTCAAAGTTCGATCACTCGCCACAAAACAGGAAGTTGCTTTAAATTTGCTATATTTCGGCCATACTTTGTCCAAACTGCATCAAACTTTACAGGATTGTTAATGATACCTATCTGCACACATCCATATGTCAATATTCATACAATTGTTGTAGCACCACCTATTTATAGCAGGAAATGACATATTTTATAGTGTGATGTCCAGTTTCTAGACGGGTGACCAGATTCACTTCAAATGTTGTCAGGACAGACTTAAGGATTTTTGGAAGACTGGCTCTGAAAATTGTGAGTTTGGGTCGAAGCGTGTGCCGGTTCTGGCCCGTCAAAGTTCGGAAACCCAACTTCCTGTTTGAAACCTCAGATTTTGGGGTAACTTCCTGTTGCGACTCTCTACTTTATCCTACAGATGGAGCCATTGTATTACTCTTTGATGGGTTTTTGGAAGGGGGTCTCTGTGTGTGTGTGTCTGTGTGTGTCTGAGGGGGGAGGGGAAGAGGAGTTGATTGAGTCTGTGAGAAGCTGCCACAGAGAGGTTACAGTCAATAGAGCCATGATCTGTCACAGATGATGAGCTCTGAATAATATTATCACAGAAAATAATTAGCATAAAAGCTTTTATTTAAAATTTTTACATCTGGGAAGTGTGAACTGTTACGCCAGCGTGTGCCCTGCGACCTGCGTTGACCCCGCGGTTGCCGGGGTCCCGCGGTCGCCGCTCCCCCGACGGACGCCGGGTGCGAGGGCCCGTTCAACGCTGCTCGCAGCTTTAATTAGGGCCCGAGCAACGAGTTGCGTGGGCCCAACGGGGCCATGCAACGAGTTGCAAGGACCCTCTTGTTTTCGTTCGGTTTATTATTATTATTATTATTATTATTTTTTTTCTTCTTTTTCCGCCTCTTTGATCGCCTTTTTGAGGGCCTTAAAATGCGTCAAAACTCCTGAAAATTTGCAGACGCGTCAGGCACGGCGAAAAATTTAATAATTTAGGGGTCTTGAGCATGGGTGTGGCAAAATGGCCTCGGTAGCGCCACCTACATTTTTAACGGAACAGCCCCTCAAGCCCGTTGCGCCTAAAAATCTGAAAATCTGCACACATATGTAACATCCCATGACGCACCAAAAAGTCTCTTGGAGCCATATTCTAAACCCAACAGAAAGTATTTTTATTTTGACCGGAAGGTGAAAAAATTGTGTGTTTTGGCCATTTCCAGGGGTCGCTTGAACGCGAACTAGTCCTAGACGCATTATCCGATTGACTTCAAAATTTGATAATTTGTTCTTAAGACATAGACGAAGTTAAATTGCAAAAGTTTCGGACTTTTCATTGAAGGGCGTGGAAGTTATGGCCCCTCAAAGTTCGATCACTCGCCACAAAACTGGAAGTTGCTTTAAATTTGCTATATTTCGGCCATACTTTGTCCAAACTGCATCAAACTTTACAGGATTGTTAATGGTACCTATCTGCACACATCCATATGTCAATATTCATACAATTGTTGTAGCACCCACCTATTTATAGCAGGAAATGACATATTTTATAGTGTGATGTCCAGTTTCTAGACGGGTGACCAGATTCACTTCAAATGTTGTCAGGACAGACTTAAGGATTTTTGGAAGACTGGCTCCGAAAATTGTGAGTTTGGGTCGAAGCGTGTGCCGGTTCTGGCCCGTCAAAGTTCAGAAACCCAACTTCCTGTTTGAAACCTCAGATTTTGGGGTAACTTCCTGTTGCGACTCTCTACTTTATCCTACAGATGGAGCCATTGTATTACTCTTTGATGGGTTTTTGGAAGGGGGTCTCTGTGTGTGTGTGTCTGTGTGTGTCTGAGGGGGGAGGGGAAGAGGAGTTGATTGTGTCTGTGAGAAGCTGCCACAGGGAGGTTACAGTCAATAGAGCCATGATCTGTCACAGATGATGAGCTCTGAATAATATTATCACAGAAAATAATTAGCATAAAAGCTTTTATTTAAAATTTTTACATCTGGGAAGTGTGAACTGTTACGCCAGCGTGTGCCCTGCGACCTGCGTTGACCCCGCGGTTGCCGGGGTCCCGCGGTCGCCGCTCCCCCGACGGACGCCGGGTGCGAGGGCCCGTTCAACGCTGCTCGCAGCTTTAATTATTATTATTATTATTTTTTTTCTTCTTTTTCCGCCTCTTAGATCGGCTTTTTGAGGGCCTTAACATGCGTGAAAACTTACCAAAATTTGCAGACGCGTCAGGCACGGCGAAAAATTTAAGAATTTAGGGGTCTTGAGCATGGGCGTGGTAAAATGCCCTCGGTAGCGCCACCTACATTTTTAAACGGAACAGCCCCTCAAGCCCGTTGCGCCTAAAAATCTGAAAATCTGCACACATATGTAACATCCCATGACGCACCAAAAAGTCTCTTGGAGCCATATTCTAAAACCCAACAGAAAGTATTTTTATTTTGACCGGAAGGTGAAAAAATTGTGTGTTTTTGGCCATTTCCAGGGGTCGCTTGAACGCGAACTAGTCCTAGACGCATTATCCGATTGACTTCAAAACTTAATAGTATGTTCTTAAGACATAGACGATGTTAAATTGCGGCAGATTTTGAGTTTTTGTTGAAGGGCGTGGAAGTTATGGCCCCTCAAAGTTCGATTACTCGCCACGAAACAGGAAGTTTGCTTTATTTTTGCTATATTTCGGCCATACTTTGTCCAAACTGCATCAAACTTTACAGGATTGTTAATGGTACCTATCTGCACACATCCATATGTCAATATTCATACAATTGTTGTAGCGCCACCTATTTATAGCAGGAAATGACATATTTTATAGTGTGATGTCCAGTTTCTAGACGGGTGACCAGATTCACTTCAAATGTTGTCAGCCCCTCCTTGACAATTTTTGGAAGAAGTCCTCCGAAAATTGTGAGTTTGGGTCGAAGCGTGTGCCGGTTCTGGCCCGTCAAAGTTCGGAAACCCAACTTCCTGTTTGAAACCTCAGATTTTGGGGTAACTTCCTGTTGCGACTCTCTACTTTATCCTACAGATGGAGCCATTGTATTACTCTTTGATGGGTTTTTGGAAGGGGGTCTCTGTGTGTGTGTGTCTGTGTGTGTGTGTTTGAGGGGGGAGGGGAAGAGGAGTTGATTGAGTCTGTGAGAAGCTGCCACAGGGAGGTTACAGTCAAGAGAGCCATGAGCTGTCACAGATGATGAGCTCTGAAAAATATTATCACAGAAAATAATTAGCATAAAAGCTTTTATTTTAAAATTTGTTGCAACAAATTTCAGGTTTCTTACAGCATTTTCCTTATTGAAAACTAAATTCTACCTGAAATGTATCAATAAAAATCTTCTTTTGCAGTTAATGTCACCAGTTTATAGTTTAGTTTTAATAGCATTCCCTGTCACTGATGTGCCTTTAATTATCGGTTCTATCAGGGATCATTTATGTGTTTATCTTACGGGGGTGAGCCACCTCACAGGTTGGTTATATTACCTGTTGACCTCAGCTCAGTGAGCTAAGACAATGTTTAATGCAGTGTTTTTTTCTGATATGAAAATGGATATTATTCAGCACATCTAACCTCAGCAGGCCCCTCTTCAGAAACTCATATCTGCAGATGTCAAAGCTGGCTCAAAAAATTAAACTGGCTTCAAATTAATTTGAAGGAATTGTAGTTATTTTGAATTCATGTAATCTTACCATATGTTCTCCCCTTGAACCAAAGTCTTTACAGTTTGGTTTTGATCAGTTAGGAAATTTCACAAGGGGTCGGCTGATATTTTCATGTTACACAGTGTACGGCGACAGGAAAAGTGCACGTCTACATCCACCGGCGTCGAGGTGAACCAGCTGAATATAAGCCACTCAAGTTGACGACAAGTGCATTGAAAAGTAAAAGCTGCTGGCCTTTACCTTTTCTTTGTAAAAGCGCCTGTTCGGCCCAGTAGTTAGTAAAGTAATATTTTCAGCGTTGTCCACAGTCTCATGACACTGTTTAACCAGGAAGCACAGCACGCTGGTTAAGCTCATGGCAAAACTGTTACTAACAGCTAAAATGAAAGCTTGTCTGTATGTAGTCTAACTGGTTAGTTTTGTCACTAATCTTCCAAATTTTGCAAATTGCTATAAACTTCACTCTCTTAAACCAGTAACAGTCTGAGCTGGACTGATAGGGCTGTATGGATAAAGATAAAATCCTAATGATACCCATCCCTACAGCTGGTTAGTGGCTTCGCCCTGACTTTAGGCAGATGAGATATTCACTGTTCAAATAACTTCATTATAACCCTTGTTTAAGCATAAATGATTTATATGCACCCAATAACAGAACTTAAAAAAATGCTTTTGCTCAAAGCTCAAAGCTTGTAAACTCAAGTTAAAACTGAGTTTTATCTCCTTTTGGGAGGGGGTATCTGTGTGTGTGTGTGTGTGTGTTGTGTTTGTGTTTGAGGGGGAGGGGAAGAGGAGTTGATTGAGTCTGTGAGAAGCTGCCACAGGGAGGTTACAGTCAAGAGAGCCAAGAGCTGTCACAGATGATGAGCTCTGAAAAATATTATCACAGAAAATAATTAGCATAA
>NW_026116609.1:0-5582 GCF_001640805.2 Lates calcarifer
TTCACTAGGTCCTCCAGCGTCGAGGTGAACCAGCTGAATATAAGCCACTCAGTGACGACAAGTGCATTGAAAGTAAAAGCTGCTGGCCTTTACCTTTTCTTTGTCAAAGCGCCTGTTCGGCCAGTAGTTAGTAAAGTAATTTTTCAGCGTTGTCCACAGTCTCATGACATGTTTAACAGGAAGCACAGCACGCTGGTTAAGCTCATGGCAAACTGTTACTAACAGCTAAAATGAAAGCTTGTCTGTATGTAGTCTAACTGGTTAGTTTGTCACTAATCTCCAAATTTTGCAAATTGCTATAAACTTCACTCTCTTAAACCAGTAACAGTCTGAGCTGGACTGATAGGGGTCTGTATGGATAAAGATAAAATCCTAATGATACCCATCCCTACAGCTGGTTAGTGGCTTCGCCCTGACTTTAGGCAGATGAGATATTCACTGTTCAAATAACTTCATTATAAGCCTTGTTTAAGCATAAATGATTTATATATGCACCCAATAACAGAACTTAAAAAAATGCTTTTGCTCAAAGCTCAAAGCTTGTAAACTCAAGTTAAAACTGAGTTTTATCTCCTTTTGGGAGGGGGGTATTTCTCTGTGTGTGTGTGTGTGGTGTGTGTTTGTGTTTGTGTTTGAGGGGGAGGGGAAGAGGAGTTGATTGAGTCTGTGAGAAGCTGCCACAGAGAGGTTACAGTCAGGAGAGCCAAGAGCTGTCACAGATGATGAGCTCTGAAAAATATTATCACAGAATAATTAGCATAAAAAGCTTTTATTTAAATTTTAACATCTGGAAGTGTGAACTGTTACGCCAGCGTGTGCCCTGCGACCTGCGTTGACCCGCGGTTGCCGGGGTCCGCGGTCGCCGCTCCCCGACGGGCGCCGGGTGCGAGGGCCGTTCAACAGCTGCTGCTTTTAATTATTATTATTATTATTATTTATTTTTTTCTTTTTCCGCCTCTTTGATCGCCTTTTTGAGGGCCTTAAAATGCGTCAAAACTCCTGAAAATTTGCAGACGCGTCAGGCACGGCGAAAAATTTAAGAATTTAGGGGTCTTGAGCATGGGTGTGGCAAAATGGCCTCGGTAGCGCCACCTACATTTTTAACGGAACAGCCCCTCAAGCCCGTTGCGCCTAAAAATCTGAAAATCTGCACACATATGTAACATCCATGACGCACCAAAAAGTCTCTTGGAGCCATATTCTAAACCCAACAGAAAGTATTTTTTATTTTGACCGGAAGGTGAAAAAATTGTGTGTTTTTGGCCATTTCCAGGGGTCGCTTGAACGCGAACTAGTCCTAGACGCATTATCCGATTGACTTCAAAATTTGATAATTTGTTCTTAAGACATAGACGAAGTTAAATTGCAAAGTTTCGGACTTTTCATTGAAGGGCGTGGAAGTTATGGCCCCTCAAAGTTCGATCACTCGCCACAAAACAGGAAGTTGCTTTAAATTTGCTATATTTCGGCCATACTTTGTCCAAACTGCATCAAACTTTACAGGATTGTTAATGGTACCTATCTGCACACATCCATATGTCAATATTCATACAATTGTTGTAGCACCACCTATTTATAGCAGGAAATGACATATTTTATAGTGTGATGTCCAGTTTCTAGACGGGTGACCAGATTCACTTCAAATGTTGTCAGGACAGACTTAAGGATTTTTGGAAGACTGGCTCCGAAAATTGTGAGTTTGGGTCGAAGCGTGTGCCGGTTCTGGCCCGTCAAAGTTCGGAAACCCAACTTCCTGTTTGAAACCTCAGATTTTGGGGTAACTTCCTGTTGCGACTCTCTACTTTATCCTACAGATGGAGCCATTGTATTACTCTTTGATGGGTTTTTGGAAGGGGGTCTCTGTGTGTGTGTGTTCTGTGTGTGTCTGAGGGGGGAGGGGAAGAGGAGTTGATTGTGTCTGTGAGAAGCTGCCACAGGGAGGTTACAGTCAATAGAGCCATGATCTGTCACAGATGATGAGCTCTGAAATATTTATCACAGAAAATAATTAGCATAAAAGCTTTTATTTAAAATTTTTACATCTGGGAAGTGTGAACTGTTACGCCAGCGTGTGCCCTGCGACCTGCGTTGACCCCGCGGTTGCCGGGGTCCCCGGTCTCGGTCGACGCTACTCCGCGCACTTCGCGTTGCAACGCACATATTGCAACGAGTTGCAAGGATTATTATTATTATTATTATTTTTTTCTTCTTTTTCGCCTCTTTGATCGCCTTTTTGAGGGCCTTAAATGCGTCAAAACTCCTGAAAATTTGCAGACGCGTCAGGCACGGCGAAAAATTTAAGAATTTAGGGTCTTGAGCATGGTGTGGCAAAATGGCCTCGGTAGCGCCACCTACATTTTTAACGGAACAGCCCTCAAGCCCGTTGCGCCTAAAAATCTGAAAATCTGCACACATATGTAACATCCCATGACGCACCAAAAAGTCTCTTGGAGCCATATTCTAAACCCAACAGAAAGTATTTTTATTTTGACCGGAAGGTGAAAAAATTGTGTGTTTTGGCCATTTCCAGGGGTCGCTTGAACGCGAACTAGTCCTAGACGCATTATCCGATTGACTTCAAAATTTGATAATTTGTTCTTAAGACATAGACGAAGTTAAATTGCAAAAGTTTCGGACTTTTCATTGAAGGGCGTGGAAGTTATGGCCCCTCAAAGTTCGATCACTCGCCACAAAACAGGAAGTTGCTTTAAATTTGCTATATTTCGGCCATACTTTGTCCAAACTGCATCAAACTTTACAGGATTGTTAATGGTACCTATCTGCACACATCCATATGTCAATATTCATACAATTGTTGTAGCACCACCTATTTATAGCAGGAAATGACATATTTTATAGTGTGATGTCCAGTTTCTAGACGGGTGACCAGATTCACTTCAAATGTTGTCAGGACAGACTTAAGGATTTTTGGAAGACTGGCTCCGAAAATTGTGAGTTTGGGTCGAAGCGTGTGCCGGTTCTGGCCCGTCAAAGTTCGGAAACCCAACTTCCTGTTTGAAACCTCAGATTTTGGGGTAACTTCCTGTTGCGACTCTCTACTTTATCCTACAGATGGAGCCATTGTATTACTCTTTGATGGGTTTTTGGAAGGGGTCTCTGTGTGTTGTGTCTGTGTGTGTCTGAGGGGGAGGGGAAGAGGAGTTGATTGTGTCTGTGAGAAGCTGCCACAGGGAGGTTACAGTCAATAGAGCCATGATCTGTCACAGATGATGAGCTCTGAATAATATTATCACAGAAAATAATTAGCATAAAGCTTTTATTTAAAATTTTTACATCTGGGAAGTGTGAACTGTTACGCCAGCGTGTGCCTGCGACCTGCGTTGACCCCGCGGTTGCCGGGCCGCGGTCGCCGCTCCCCCGACGGACGCCGGGTGCGAGGGCCCGTTCAACGCTGCTCGCAGCTTTAATTATTATTATTTTTTTTCTTCTTTTTCCGCTCTTTAGATCGGCTTTTTGAGGGCCTTAACATGCGTGAAAACTTAAAATTTGCAGACGCGTCAGGCACGGCGAAAAATTTAATAATTTAGGGGTCTTGAGCATGGGCGTGGTAAAATGCCTCGGTAGCGCCACCTACATTTTTAAACGGAACAGCCCCTCAAGCCCGTTGCGCCTAAAAATCTGAAAATCTGCACACATATGTAACATCCCATGACGCACCAAAAAGTCTCTTGGAGCCATATTCTAAACCCAACAGAAAGTATTTTATTTTGACCGGAAGGTGAAAAATTGTGTGTTTTTGGCCATTTCCAGGGGTCGCTTGAACGCGAACTAGTCCTAGACGCATTATCATTGACTTCAAAACTTAATAGTATGTTCTTAAGACATAGACGATGTTAAATTGCGGCAGATTTTGAGTTTTTGTTGAAGGGCGTGGAAGTTATGGCCCCTCAAAGTTCGATTACTCGCACGAAACAGGAAGTTGCTTTATTTTTGCTATATTTCGGCCATACTTTGTCCAAACTGCATCAAACTTTACAGGATTGTTAATGGTACCTATCTGCACACATCCATATGTCAATATTCATACAATTGTTGTAGCGCCACCTATTTATAGCAGGAAATGACATATTTTATAGTGTGATGTCCAGTTTCTAGACGGGTGACCAGATTCACTTCAAATGTTGTCAGCCCCTCCTTGACAATTTTTGGAAGAGTCCTCCGAAAATTGTGAGTTTGGGTCGAAGCGTGTGCCGGTTCTGGCCCGTCAAAGTTCGGAAACCAACTTCCTGTTTGAAACCTCAGATTTTGGGGTAACTTCCTGTTGCGACTCTCTACTTTATCCTACAGATGGAGCCATTGTATTACTCTTTGATGGGTTTTTGGAAGGGGTCTCTGTGTGTGTGTGTCTGTGTGTGTGTGTTTGAGGGGGAGGGGAAGAGGAGTTGATTGAGTCTGTGAGAAGCTGCCACAGGGAGGTTACAGTCAAGAGCCATGAGCTGTCACAGATGATGAGCTCTGAAAAATATTATCACAGAAATAATTAGCATAAAAGCTTTTATTTTAAATTTGTTGCAACAAATTCAGGTTTCTTACAGCATTTTCCTTATTAAACTAAATTCTACCTGAAATGTATCAATAAAAATCTTCTTTTGCAGTTAATGTCACCAGTTTATAGTTTAGTTTTAATAGCATTCCCTGTCACTGATGTGCCTTTAATTATCGGTTCTATCAGGGATCATTTATGTGTTTATCTTACGGGGGTGAGCCACCTCACAGGTTGGTTATATTACCTGTTGACCTCAGCTCAGTGAGCTAAGACAATGTTTAATGCAGTGTTTTTTTCTGATATGAAAATGGATATTATTCAGCACATCTAACCTCAGCAGGCCCCTTTCAGAAACTCATATCTGCAGATGTCAAAGCTGGCTCAAAAAATTAACTGGCTTCAAATTAATTTGAAGGAATTGTAGGTTATTTGAATTCATGTAATCTTACCATATGTCTCCCCTTGACCAAAGTCTTTACAGTTTGGTTTTGATCAGTTAGGAAATTTCACAAGGGGTCGGCTGATATTTTTTTCATGTTACACAGTGTACGGCGACAGGAAAAGTGCACGTCTACATCACCGGCGTCGAGGTGAACCAGCTGAATATAAGCCACTCAAGTTGACGACAAGTGCATTGAAAAGTAAAAGCTGCTGGCCTTTACCTTTTCTTTGTAAAAGCGCCTGTTCGGCCAGTAGTTAGTAAAGTAATATTTTCAGCGTTGTCCACAGTCTCATGACATGTTTAACACGAAGCACAGCACGCTGGTTAAGCTCATGGCAAACTGTTACTAACAGCTAAAATGAAAGCTTGTCTGTATGTAGTCTAACTGGTTAGTTTGTCACTAATCTCCAAATTTTGCAAATTGCTATAAACTTCACTCTCTTAAACCAGTAACAGTCTGAGCTGGACTGATAGGGGTCTGTATGGATAAAGATAAAATCCTAATGATACCCATCCCTACAGCTGGTTAGTGGCTTCGCCCTGACTTTAGGCAGATGAGATATTCACTGTTCAAATAACTTCATTATAACCTTGTTTAAGCATAAATGATTTATATATGCACCCAATAACAGA
>NW_026116610.1:0-11844 GCF_001640805.2 Lates calcarifer
CTAGACGCATTATCCCATTGACTTCAAAACTTAATAGTATGTTCTTAAGACATAGACGATGTTAAATTGCGGCAGTTTGAGTTTTTGTGAAGGGCGTGGAAGTTATGGCCCCTCAAAGTTCGATTACTCGCCACGAAACAGGAAGTTGCTTTATTTTTGCTATATTTCGGCCATACTTTGTCCAAACTGCATCAAACTTTACAGGATTGTTAATGGTACCTATCTGCACACATCCATATGTCAATATTCATACAATTGTTGTAGCGCCACCTATTTATAGCAGGAAATGACATATTTTATAGTGTGATGTCCAGTTTCTAGACGGGTGACCAGATTCACTTCAAATGTTGTCAGCCCTCCTTGACAATTTTTGGGAAGAAGTTCCGAAAATTGTGAGTTTGGGTCGAAGCGTGTGCCGGTTCTGGCCCGTCAAAGTTCGGAAACCCAACTTCCTGTTTGAAACCTCAGATTTTGGGGTAACTTCCTGTTGCGACTCTCTACTTTATCCTACAGATGGAGCCATTGTATTACTCTTTGATGGGTTTTTGGAAGGGGGTCTCTGTGTGTGTGTGTGTCTGTGTGTGTGTGTTTGAGGGGGAGGGGAAGAGGAGTTGATTGAGTCTGTGAGAAGCTGCCAGGGAGGTTACAGTCAAGAGAGCCATGAGCTGTCACAGATGATGAGCTCTGAAAATATTATCACAGAAAATAATTAGCATAAAAGCTTTTATTTTAAATTTGTTGCAACAAATTCAGGTTTCTTACAGCATTTTCCTTATTGAAAACTAAATTCTACCTGAAATGTATCAATAAAAATCTTCTTTTGCAGTTAATGTCACCAGTTTATAGTTTAGTTTTAATAGCATTCCCTGTCACTGATGTGCCTTTAATTATCGGTTCTATCAGGGTCATTTATGTGTTTATCTTACGGGGTGAGCCACCTCACAGGTTGGTTATATTACCTGTTGACCTCAGCTCAGTGAGCTAAGACAATGTTTAATGCAGTGTTTTTTCTGATATGAAAATGGATATTATTCAGCACATCTAACCTCAGCAGGCCCCTCTTCAGAAACTCATATCTGCAGATGTCAAAGCTGGCTCAAAAAATTAAACTGGCTTCAAATTAATTTGAAGGAATTGTAGGTTATTTTGAATTCATGTAATCTTACCATATGTCTCCCCTTGACCAAAGACAGTTTGGTTTTGATCAGTTAGGAAATTTCACAAGGGGTCAGCTGATTTTTCGTGTTACTCAGTGTACGGCGACAGGAAAAGTGCACTCTACATCCACCGGCGTCGAGGTGAACCAGCTGAATATAAGCCACTCAAGTTGACGACAAGTGCATTGAAAAGTAAAAGCTGCTGGCCTTTACCTTTTCTTTGTCAAAGCGCCTGTTCGGCCAGTAGTTAGTAAAGTAATATTTTCAGCGTTGTCCACAGTCTCATGACATGTTTAACAGAAGCACAGCACGCTGGCATGGCAAACTGTTACTAACAGCTAAAATGAAAGCTTGTCTGTATGTAGTCTAACTGGTTAGTTTGTCACTAATCTCCAAATTTTGCAAATTGCTATAAACTTCACTCTCTTAAACCAGTAACAGTCTGAGCTGGACTGATAGGGGTCTGTATGGATAAATAAAATCCTAATGATACCCATCCCTACAGCTGGTTAGTGCTTCGCCCTGACTTTAGGCAGATGAGATATTCACTGTTCAAATAACTTCATTATAAGCCTTGTTTAAGCATAAATGATTTATATATGCACCCAATAACAGAACTTAAAAAAATGCTTTTGCTCAAAGCTCAAAGCTTTAAACTCAAGTTAAAACTGAGTTTTATCTCCTTTTGGGAGGGGGTATCTGTGTGTGTGTGTGTGTGTGTTGTGTTTGTGTTTGAGGGGGAGGGGAAGAGGAGTTGATTGAGTCTGTGAGAAGCTGCCACAGAGAGGTTACAGTCAGGAGAGCCAAGAGCTGTCACAGATGATGAGCTCTGAAAAATATTATCACAGAAAATAATTAGCGTAAAAGCTTTTATTTTAAATTTTTACATCTCGGAAGTGTGAACTGTTACGCCAGCGTGTGCCCTGCGACCTGCGTTGACCCCGCGGTTGCCGGGGTCCCGCGGTCGCCGCTCCCCCGACGACGGCGCCGGGTGCGAGGGCCCGTTCAACGCTGCTCGCAGCTTTAATTATTATTATTATTATTATTATTTTTTTTTTTCTCTTTTTCCGCCTCTTAGATCGGCTTTTTGAGGGCCTTAACATGCGTGAAAACTTACCAAAATTTGCAGACGCGTCAGGCACGGCGAAAAATTTAATAATTTAGGGGTCTTGAGCATGGGTGTGGTAAAATGGCCTCGGTAGCGCCACCTACATTTTTAAACGGAACAGCCCCTCAAGCCCGTTGCGCCTAAAAATCTGAAAATCTGCACACATATGTAACATCCCATGACGCACCAAAAAGTCTCTTGGAGCCATATTCTAAACCCAACAGAAAGTATTTTTATTTTGACCGGAAGGTGAAAAAATTGTGTGTTTTTGGCCATTTCCAGGGGTCGCTTGAACGCGAACTAGTCCTAGACGCATTATCCGATTGACTTCAAAACTTAATAGTATGTTCTTAAGACATAGACGATGTTAAATTGCGGCAGATTTTGAGTTTTTGTTGAAGGGCGTGGAAGTTATGGCCCCTCAAAGTTCGATTACTCGCCACGAACAGGAAGTTGCTTTATTTTTGCTATATTTCGGCCATACTTTGTCCAAACTGCATCAAACTTTACAGGATTGTTAATGGTACCTATCTGCACACATCCATATGTCAATATTCATACAATTGTTGTAGCACCACCTATTTATAGCAGGAAATGACATATTTTATAGTGTGATGTCCAGTTTCTAGACGGGTGACCAGATTCACTTCAAATGTTGTCAGCCCCTCCTTGAGGAATTTTTTGGAAGACTGGCTCCGAAAATTGTGAGTTTTGGTCGAAGCGTGTGCCGGTTCTGGCCCGTCAAAGTTCGAAACCCAACTTCCTGTTTGAAACCTCAGATTTTGGGGTAACTTCCTGTTGCGACTCTCTACTTTATCCTATAGATGGAGCCATTGTATTACTCTTTGATGGGTTTTTGGAAGGGGGTCTCTGTGTGTGTCTGTGTGTGTGTGTGTGTGTGTGTGTGTGTGTGTGTTTGTGTTTGTGTTTGAGGGGGGAGGGGAAGAAGAGTTGATTGAGTCTGTGAGAAGCTGCCACAGAGAGGTTACAGTCAGGAGAGCCAAGAGCTGCTTTACACGCGGTATAAAAACTTCAGTTAAGATTTGAGCTGTCACTTGAGAAAGCATCATGCCAAAAACTAAGGAAATCACTGTAGACTTGAAGAATTGTCGATGCTTAGGAAGCAGGAGAAGGATATACAAAGTTATAACAGCATTTCCAAGCGTCAAGAACTCAAATGAGAAGCGTCACCGAGAAATTCAAGGAGAGCCACACTGTGCAGAACAAGCCTGGCAGAGGTAGGAAGCCAAAGATTTCAATGACCCTGGAAAGAAAACCAGTTAGAGACCTGTCTAAAGAACCCATAAACGCTGCCAAGACACTAGTGAATGACTTAGTTAAGTCTGAAATTGTAGTCTCAAAGAATTACATGAATTCATTACCATATGTCTCCCCTTGACCAAAGCTGAGCGTGGATTGATGCTGTCTTTACAGTTTGGTTTTGATCAGTTAGGAAATTTCACACGGGGTCAGCTGATTTTTTCGTCTTACTCAGTGTACGGCGACAGGAAAAGTTCACTAGGTCCTCCAGCGTCGAGGTGAACCAGCTGAATATAAGCCACTCAAGTTGACGACAAGTGCATTGAAAAGTAAAAGCTGCTGGCCTTTACCTTTTCTTTGTCAAAGCGCCTGTTTGGCCAGTAGTTAGTAAAGTAATATTTTCAGCGTTGTCCACAGTCTCATGACATGTTTAACAGGAAGCACAGCACGCTGGTTAAGCTCATGGCAAACTGTTACTAACAGCTAAAATGAAAGCTTGTCTGTATGTAGTCTAACTGGTTAGTTTGTCACTAATCTCCAAATTTTGCAAATTGCTATAAACTTCACTCTCTTAAACCAGTAACAGTCTGAGCTGGACTGATAGGGGTCTGTATGGATAAAGATAAAATCCTAATGATACCCATCCCTACAGCTGGTTAGTGGCTTCGCCCTGACTTTAGGCAGATGAGATATTCACTGTTCAAATAACTTCATTATAAGCCTTGTTTAAGCATAAATGATTTATATATGCACCCAATAACAGAACTTAAAAAAAATGCTTTTGCTCAAAGCTCAAAGCTTGTAAACTCAAGTTAAAACTGAGTTTTATCTCCTTTTGGGAGGGGGTATTTCTCTGTGTGTTTGTGTGTGTGTGTGTGGGTGTGTTTGTGTTTGTGTTTGAGGGGGAGGGGAAGAGGAGTTGATTGAGTCTGTGAGAAGCTGCCACAGAGAGGTTACAGTCAGAGAGCCAAGAGCTGTCACAGATGATGAGCTCTGAAAAATATTATCACAGAAAATAATTAGCGTAAAAGCTTTTATTTAAAATTTTAACATCTGGGAAGTGTGAACTGTTACGCCAGCGTGTGCCCTGCGACCTGCGTTGACCCCGCGGTTGCCGGGGTCCCGCGGTCGCCGCTCCCCCGACGGGCGCCGGGTGCGAGGGCCCGTTCAACGCTGCTCGCAGCTTTAATTATTATTATTATTATTTTTTTTCTTCTTTTTCCGCCTCTTAGATCGCCTTTTTGAGGGCCTTAACATGCGTGAAAACTTACCAAAATTTGCAGACGCGTCAGGCACGGCGAAAAATTTAATAATTTAGGGGTCTTGAGCATGGGTGTGGTAAAATGGCCTCGGTAGCGCCACCTACATTTTTAAACGGAACAGCCCCTCAAGCCCGTTGCGCCTAAAAATCTGAAAATCTGCACACATATGTAACATCCCATGACGCACCAAAAAGTCTCTTGGAGCCATATTCTAAACCCAACAGAAAGTATTTTTATTTTGACCGGAAGGTGAAAAAATTGTGTGTTTTTGGCCATTTCCAGGGGTCGCTTGAACGCGAACTAGTCCTAGACGCATTATCCGATTGACTTCAAAACTTAATAGTATGTTCTTAAGACATAGACGATGTTAAATTGCGGCAGATTTTGAGTTTTTGTTGAAGGGCGTGGAAGTTATGGCCCCTCAAAGTTCGATTACTCGCCACGAAACAGGAAGTTGCTTTATTTTTGCTATATTTCGGCCATACTTTGTCCAAACTGCATCAAACTTTACAGGATTGTTAATGGTACCTATCTGCACACATCCATATGTCAATATTCATACAATTGTTGTAGCGCCACCTATTTATAGCAGGAAATGACATATTTTATAGTGTGATGTCCAGTTTCTAGACGGGTGACCAGATTCACTTCAAATGTTGTCAGCCCCTCCTTGAGGAATTTTTTGGAAGACTGGCTCCGAAAATTGTGAGTTTTGGTCGAAGCGTGTGCCGGTTCTGGCCCGTCAAAGTTCGGAAACCCAACTTCCTGTTTGAAACCTCAGATTTTGGGGTAACTTCCTGTTGCGACTCTCTACTTTATCCTATAGATGGAGCCATTGTATTACTCTTTGATGGGTTTTTGGAAGGGGTCTCTGTGTGTGTGTGTCTGTGTGTGTGTGTGTGTGTGTGTGTGTGTGTTTGTGTTTGTGTTTGTTTGAGGGGGAGGGGAAGAGAGTTGATTGAGTCTGTGAGAAGCTGCCACAGAGAGGTTACAGTCAGGAGAGCCAAGAGCTGCTTTACACGCGGTATAAAACTTCAGTTAAGATTTGAGCTGTCACTTGAGAAAGCATCATGCCAAAAACTAAGGAAATCACTGTAGACTTGAAGAATTGTCGATGCTTAGGAAGCAGGAGAAGGATATACAAAGTTATAACAGCATTTCCAAGCGTCAAGAACTCAAATGAGAAGCGTCACCGAGAAATTCAAGGAGAGCCACACTGTGCAGAACAAGCCTGGCAGAGGTAGGAAGCCAAAGATTTCAATGACCCTGGAAAGAAAACCAGTTAGAGACCTGTCTAAAGAACCCATAAACGCTGCCAAGACACTAGTGAATGACTTAGTTAAGTCTGAAATTGTAGTCTCAAAGAATACCATTACCATATGTCTCCCCTTGACCAAAGCTGAGCGTGGATTGATGCTGTCTTTACAGTTTGGTTTTGATCAGTTAGGAAATTTCACACGGGGTCAGCTGATTTTTTCGTCTTACTCAGTGTACGGCGACAGGAAAAGTTCACTAGGTCCTCCAGCGTCGAGGTGAACCAGCTGAATATAAGCCACTCAAGTTGACGACAAGTGCATTGAAAAGTAAAAGCTGCTGGCCTTTACCTTTTCTTTGTCAAAGCGCCTGTTTGGCCAGTAGTTAGTAAAGTAATTTTTCAGCGTTGTCCACAGTCTCATGACATGTTTAACAGGAAGCACAGCACGCTGGTTAAGCTCATGGCAAACTGTTACTAACAGCTAAAATGAAAGCTTGTCTGTATGTAGTCTAACTGGTTAGTTTGTCACTAATCTCCAAATTTTGCAAATTGCTATAAACTTCACTCTCTTAAACCAGTAACAGTCTGAGCTGGACTGATAGGGGTCTGTATGGATAAAGATAAAATCCTAATGATACCCATCCTACAGCTGGTTGGCTTCGCCCTGACTTCAGATGAGATATTCACTGTTCAAATAACTTTTGCATAAATGATTATATATGCACCCAATAACAGAACTTAAAAAAATGCTTTTGCTCAAAGCTCAAAGCTTGTAAACTCAAGTTAAAACTGAGTTTTATCTCCTTTTGGGAGGGGGTATTTCTCTGTGTGTTTGTGTGTGTGTGTGTGGGTGTGTTTGTGTTTGTGTTTGAGGGGGAGGGGAAGAGGGAGTTGATTGAGTCTGTGAGAAGCTGCCACAGAGAGGTTACAGTCAAGAGAGCCAAGAGCTGTCACAGATGATGAGCTCTGAAAAATATTATCACAGAAAATAATTAGCGTAAAAGCTTTTATTTAAAATTTTAACATCTGGGAAGTGTGAACTGTTACGCCAGCGTGTGCCCTGCGACCTGCGTTGACCCCGCGGTTGCCGGGGTCCCGCGGTCGCCGCTCCCGACGGGCGCCGGGTGCGAGGGCCCGTTCAACGCTGCTCGCAGCTTTAATTAGGGCCCGAGCAACGAGTTATTTTACTTTTTTTCTTGTTTTCGTTCCTTCTTTTCCGCCTCTTTGATCGCCTTTTTGAGGGCCTTAACATGCGTCAAAACTCCTGAAAATTTGCAGACGCGTCAGGCACGGCGAAAAATTTAAGAATTTAGGGGTCTTGAGCATGGGCGTGGCAAAATGGCCTCGGTAGCGCCACCTACATTTTTAAACGGAACAGCCCCTCAAGCCCGTTGCGCCTAAAAATCTGAAAATCTGCACACATATGTAACATCCCATGACGCACCAAAAAGTCTCTTGGAGCCATATTCTAAACCCAACAGAAAGTATTTTTATTTTGACCGGAAGGTGAAAAAATTGTGTGTTTTTGGCCATTTCCAGGGGTCGCTTGAACGCGAACTAGTCCTAGACGCATTATCCGATTGACTTCAAAATTTATAATTTGTTCTTAAGACATAGACGAAGTTAAATTGCAAAAGTTTTACTTTTCATTGAAGGGCGTGGAAGTTATGGCCCCTCAAAGTTCGATTACTCGCCACGAAACAGGAAGTTGCTTTATTTTTGCTATATTTCGGCCATACTTTGTCCAAACTGCATCAAACTTTACAGGATTGTTAATGGTACCTATCTGCACACATCCATATGTCAATATTCATACAATTGTTGTAGCGCCACCTATTTATAGCAGGAAATGACATATTTTATAGTGTGATGTCCAGTTTCTAGACGGGTGACCAGATTCACTTCAAATGTTGTCAGCCCCTCCTTGACAATTTTTGGAAGAAGTCCTCCGAAAATTGTGAGTTTTGGTCGAAGCGTGTGCCGGTTCTGGCCCGTCAAAGTTCGGAAACCCAACTTCCTGTTTGAAACCTCAGATTTTGGGGTAACTTCCTGTTGCGACTCTCTACTTTATCCTATAGATGGAGCCATTGTATTACTCTTTGATGGGTTTTTGGAAGGGGGTCTCTGTGTGTGTGTGTGTGTGTGTGTGTGTGTGTGTGTGTGTGTTTGTGTTTGTGTTTGAGGGGGGAGGGAAGAGGAGTTGATTGAGTCTGTGAGAAGCTGCCACAGAGAGGTTACAGTCAGGAGAGCCAAGAGCTGCTTTACACGCGGGATAAAAACTTCAGTTAAGATTTGAGCTGTCACTTGAGAAAGCATCATGCCAAAAACTAAGGAAATCACTGTAGACTTGAAGAATTGTCGATGCTCAGGAAGCAGGAGAAGGATATACAAAGTTATCACAGCATTTCCAAGCGTCAAGAACTCAAATGAGAAGCGTCACCGAGAAATTCAAGGAGAGCCACACTGTGCAGAACAAGCCTGGCAGAGGTAGGAAGCCAAAGATTTCAATGACCCTGGAAAGAAACCAGTGAGAGACCTGTCTAAAAACCCATAAACGCTGCCAAGACACTAGTGAATGACTTAGTTAAGTCTGAAATTGTAGCCTCAAAGAAGATTACATGAATTCATGTAATCTTACCATATGTCTCCCTTGACCAAAGCTGAGCGTGGATTGATGCTGTCTTTACAGTTTGGTTTTGATCAGTTAGGAAATTTCACACGGGGTCAGCTGATTTTTTCGTGTTACTCAGTGTACGGCGACAGGAAAAGTGCACTAATCCACCGGCGTCGAGGTGAACCAGCTGAATATAAGCCACTCAAGTTGACGACAAGTGCATTGAAAAGTAAAAGCTGCTGGCCTTTACCTTTTCTTTGTCAAAGCGCCTGTTCGGCCAGTAGTTAGTAAAGTAATATTTTCAGCGTTGTCCACAGTCTCATGACATGTTTAACAGGAAGCACAGCACGCTGGTTAAGCTCATGGCAAACTGTTACTAACAGCTAAAATGAAAGCTTGTCTGTATGTAGTCTAACTGGTTAGTTTGTCACTAATCTCCAAATTTTGCAAATTGCTATAAACTTCACTCTCTTAAACCAGTAACAGTCTGAGCTGGACTGATAGGGGTCTGTATGGATAAAGATAAAATCCTAATGATACCCATCCCTACAGCTGGTTAGTGGCTTCGCCCTGACTTTAGGCAGATGAGATATTCACTGTTCAAATAACTTCATTATAAGCCTTGTTTAAGCATAAATGATTTATATATGCACCCAATAACAGAACTTAAAAAAATGCTTTTGCTCAAAGCTCAAAGCTTGTAAACTCAAGTTAAAACTGAGTTTTATCTCCTTTTGGGAGGGGGTATCTGTGTTTGTGTGGGTGTGTTTGTGTTTGTGTTTGAGGGGGGAGGGGAAGAGGAGTTGATTGAGTCTGTGAGAAGCTGCCACAGAGAGGTTACAGTCAGGAGAGCCAAGAGCTGTCACAGATGATGAGCTCTGAAAAATATTATCACAGAAAATAATTAGCATAAAAGCTTTTATTTAAAATTTTTACATCTCGGAAGTGTGAACTGTTACGCCAGCGTGTGCCCTGCGACCTGCGTTGACCCGCGGTTGCCGGGGTCCCGCGGTCGCCGCTCCCCGACGGGCGCCGGGTGCGAGGGCCCGTTCAACGCTGCTCGCAGCTTTAATTATTATTATTATTATTTTTTTTTTCTTTTTCCGCCTCTTAGATCGGCTTTTTGAGGGCCTTAACATGCGTGAAAACTTACCAAAATTTGCAGACGCGTCAGGCACGGCGAAAAATTTAATAATTTAGGGGTCTTGAGCATGGGCGTGGTAAAATGGCCTCGGTAGCGCCACCTACATTTTTAAACGGAACAGCCCCTCAAGCCCGTTGCGCCTAAAAATCTGAAAATCTGCACACATATGTAACATCCCATGACGCACCAAAAAGTCTCTTGGAGCCATATTCTAAACCCAACAGAAAGTATTTTTATTTTGACCGGAAGGTGAAAAAATTGTGTGTTTTTTGGCCATTTCCAGGGGTCGCTTGAACGCGAACTAGTCCTAGACGCATTATCCGATTGACTTCAAAACTTAATAGTATGTTCTTAAGACATAGACGATGTTAAATTGCGGCAGATTTTGAGTTTTTGTTGAAGGGCGTGGAAGTTATGGCCCCTCAAAGTTCGATTACTCGCCACGAAACAGGAAGTTGCTTTATTTTTGCTATATTTCGGCCATACTTTGTCCAAACTGCATCAAACTTTACAGGATTGTTAATGGTACCTATCTGCACACATCCATATGTCAATATTCATACAATTGTTGTAGCACCACCTATTTATAGCAGGAAATGACATATTTTATAGTGTGATGTCCAGTTTCTAGACGGGTGACCAGATTCACTTCAAATGTTGTCAGCCCCTCCTTGAGGAATTTTTGGAAGACTGGCTCCGAAAATTGTGAGTTTTGGTCGAAGCGTGTGCCGGTTCTGGCCCGTCAAAAGTTCGAAACCCAACTTCCTGTTTGAAACCTCAGATTTTGGGGTAACTTCCTGTTGCGACTCTCTACTTTATCCTATAGATGGAGCCATTGTATTACTCTTTGATGGGTTTTTGGAAGGGGTCTCTGTGTGTGTGTCTGTGTGTGTGTGTGTGTGTGTGTGTGTGTGTGTTTGTGTTTGTGTTTGAGGAGGGGAAGAAGAGTTGATTGAGTCTGTGAGAAGCTGCCACAGAGAGGTTACAGTCAGGAGAGCCAAGAGCTGCTTTACACGCGGTATAAAAACTTCAGTTAAGATTTGAGCTGTCACTTGAGAAAGCATCATGCCAAAAACTAAGGAAATCACTGTAGACTTGAAGAATTGTCGATGCTTAGGAAGCAGGAGAAGGATATACAAAGTTATAACAGCATTTCCAAGCGTCAAGAACTCAAATGAGAAGCGTCACCGAGAAATTCAAGGAGAGCCACACTGTGCAGAACAAGCCTGGCAGAGGTAGGAAGCCAAAGATTTCAATGACCCTGGAAAGAAAACCAGTTAGAGACCTGTCTAAAGAACCCATAAACGCTGCCAAGACACTAGTGAATGACTTAGTTAAGTCTGAAATTGTAGTCTCAAAGAAGATTACATGAATTCATGTAATCTTACCATATGTCTCCCTTGACCAAAGCTGAGCGTGGATTGATGCTGTCTTTACAGTTTGGTTTTGATCAGTTAGGAAATTTCACACGGGGTCAGCTGATTTTTTCGTCTTACTCAGTGTACGGCGACAGGAAAAGTTCACTAGGTCCTCCAGCGTCGAGGTGAACCAGCTGAATATAAGCCACTCAAGTTGACGACAAGTGCATTGAAAAGTAAAAGCTGCTGGCCTTTACCTTTTCTTTGTCAAAGCGCCTGTTTGGCCAGTAGTTAGTAAAGTAATATTTTCAGCGTTGTCCACAGTCTCATGACATGTTTAACAGGAAGCAGCACGCTGGTTAAGCTCATGGCAAACTGTTACTAACAGCTAAAATGAAAGCTTGTCTGTATGTAGTCTAACTGGTTAGTTTGTCACTAATCTCCAAATTTTGCAAATTGCTATAAACTTCACTCTCTTAACCAGTAACAGTCTGAGCTGGACTGATAGGGGTCTGTATGGATAAAGATAAAATCCTAATGATACCCATCCCTACAGCTGGTTAGTGGCTTCGCCCTGACTTTAGGCAGATGAGATATTCACTGTTCAAACTTCATTATAAGCCTTGTTTAAGCATAAATGATTTATATATGCACCCAATAACAGAACTTAAAAAAATGCTTTTGCT
>NW_026116611.1:0-34908 GCF_001640805.2 Lates calcarifer
CAACACGATGCTGAGTTCAAAGAGGGTTAGGGTCAGTCACAGCAATTTCTTACAGCCAGAGAATGAAACAATATCTGATGAAAATGAAACATGTTTTCAAATAAATGTAAGAAGTGTAATGGTATTAATAATTATTCATACTCAAATGTAAGTACTTGTAATTGGATTGAAAAAATGTGGTATCGGTGCATCCCTACCTGAAATTCAGCTCCTCACCTTTCCAGGTCCACTCTTCCTCCTTGTTTTCTAGGACCACTCTTGATTCTCCTTGCCAGACTTTTTCTCAAGAAGCTCTTCATTATCAACATGGGGTTTGATGTCAGACCCTCGACATCAAACTGAAGAACCTCTGTGTTCTCCTCCTCGGGATGTCCAGCTCAGGCTCTGAAGCAGGTGTTTCTGGATCCAGGCTCTGCAGGCAGGTCAGTTCAGTCTCTGTGCTGGACAGTACGAGCTCTGTCACATATGGAAGAGTTTGGCCTTGGCAGACATTAGATCTTCTTTCACGGCATCTCCCAGCCCTAAATGTGGGACTTGACGAGAAAGTGCAGACTGGTGTCATCTGATTCCATCTTTCTTGTGTGATGTGTTTTCAGTGAACGACACTCGAGTATGTAGTCCTTTATGCTGAACTTCAGTTACTGAGTGAAGGGTAGAATATTTTGAGTGTGTAAAAAATTTCTGAAGCCTTCTATTGCTTTCAGACATCACAGCTTTTGTGACATCATCAAAGAACACTATAGTACACAAATCGTAACCGTAGTAACCATCCACCTTTGATGTGTGAATTTAAAACCCTATCCATAGCATGTTCTGTGGTTGCCAGGGTAACAGAAAGTGCAGCTCAAATAAATGGAGGAATCTCTGGAATGTCATATGATGGGATGAGTGGTTTATGAAGTTTTTGGCAGATTATGATGTGATTCCAGGTTTGCCAACTCTCCCGCTTCTGGCGTGTGACACATGCTTTCACTCTCAATCTCACACTCTCACGCTGCCTGTCTCTGCAGCTCGGCGTCTTTCTCCTCCATAATCTGGCTGACTGCAGTGTCTGTGATTTCTTGTAAATCATTCATTCTGAGGAAGACCATCCTCTTCTCCTCTTTTTCCTCGAGAAAGTCTTCATTGTCAACATGGGGGTCTGATTTCACACTCTCAACATCAAACTGCAGAACATTTCTGAGGAACAGCTGCCGATGAAACTGACAAAAAGCTGCAGTCAGTCAGAAGAATCAAGAGTAGTCTTGGAAAACAAGGTTTAAGAGTGGACCTGGAAACGAAGAGCTGAATTTCAGGCTAACAGAAATGAGAAACAGGAGGCCAAGGAGGAGGAAGTGGTTCGTCCGGATGTTTGCGTGTGGCTTTGGACAAGACGTACAAGAGCAGGGGGACTGAGGTTCTTAACACCAAGCCATCCATGGAGGGGCATCTCTCGTTGAATTGCCTCTCCTGAGGTTTCTTCCCATGGGGGAGTTTTGCCTCGTCTTAGAGAACTTGAACTGGTGGGAACCCCCCCACCCGCCCTCCCAAATAAAAGAAAAGCAATTTTATCGCTTTTCTTTTGTTTGTTGGGGTTCCCCACCAGTTCAAACTCCCTAAGAAGATGAGGAAAATTATCCCCCATGGGAAGAAACCTCAGGAGAGGGAATTCAAATAGAGATCCCCCCTCTCTTCTTAGAGAGCTTGGGAGAACCTCAGTCCCTCTGCTCTTGTACAGCTCGTCCAGAACGGCACGCAAACATCCAGACGAACCACTTCCTTGGCCTTCTGTTTCTCATTTCTGTTAGCCTGAAATTCAGCTCTTCAAGCTTCCAGGTCCATTCTTCCTCCTTGTTTTCCAGGACTGCTCTTGATTCTTGTTGCTAGATCTGCAGCTCTTCTTCGGTTTCCCTCAGAGCAGCCTGGAGCACAGAGATCTCTGCTCTCTGTCTCTGCAGCTCGCATCTTTCTCCTCCATAATCTGGCTGACTGCAGTGTCTGTGATTTCTTGTAAATCATTCATTCGGAAGAAGACCATTTTCTCCATTTTCTCCTCCACGGACGGCTTGGTGTTAAGAACCTCAGTCCCCCTGCTCTTATACGTCTTGTCCAGAGCCGAACGCAAACATCCGGACGAACCACTTCCTCCTCCTCTGGCCTTCTGTTTTCTCATTTCTGCCTGAAATTCAGCTCTTCAAGCTTCCAGGTCCATTCTTCCTCCTTGTTTTCCAGGACTGCTCTTGATTCTCGTTGCTAGATCTGCAGCTCTTCTTCCGTTTCCCTCAGAGCAGCCTGGAGCACAGAGATCTCTGCTCTCGGTCTCTGCAGCTCCGGCATCTTTCTCCTCCCATAATCTGGCTGACTGCAGTGTTTGTGATTTCTTGTAAATCATCAAACTGAGGGCCTCCTGTTTGTCATTTCTCTTCGCCTGAAATTAGGGATGCACCGATACCCATACCAGCATGGGGTATCTGTCCGATACCCTGTTCCTGTACTCGTACTCGTATTCATAAAAGTGTCCTGATACCACAGCACCCGATACCACTTTAAGGCAGCGTGACGTTCAGTTGGGCTGTCAGGTGTTAATTGAGAGCAAGGAGGAGCAATGTCGGCGGTGTGGAGGTATTTCAAAGTGGATGATGGTGACAAAAGTAAAACGGACTGCAAATTATGCTCTGCAAAGTTGTCAAGGGGAGGGACGAAAGCGAATACTTTCAACACAAGCAATCTGATAAAACATCTAAAAAAAACAACACGATGCTGAGTTCAAAGAGGGTTAGGGTCAGTCACAGCAATTTCTTACAGCCAGAGAATGAAACAATATCTGATGAAAATGAAACATGTTTTCAAGTAAATGTAAGAAGTGTAATGGTATTAATAATTATTCATATTCAAATGTAAGTACTTGTAATTGGATTGAAAAAATGTGGTATCGGTGCATCCCTACCTGAAATTCAGCTCCTCACCTTTGCAGGTCCACTCTTCCTCCTTGTTTTCTAGGACCACTCTTGATTCTCCTTGCCAGACTTTTTTCTCAAGAAGCTCTTCATTATCAACATGGGGGTTTGATGTCAGACCCTCGACATCAAACTGAAGAACCTCTGTGTTCTCCTCCTCGGGGATGTCCAGCTCAGGCTCTGAAGCAGGTGTTTCTGGATCCAGGCTCTGCAGGCAGGTCAGTTCAGTCTCTGTGCTGGACAGTACGAGCTCTGTCACATATGGAAGAGTTTGGCCTTGGCAGACATTAGATCTTCTTTCTTTCGTATCTCCCAGCCCTAAATGTGGGACTTGACGAGAAAGTGCAGACTGGTGTCATCTGATTCCATCTTTCTTTGTGTTGATGTGTTTCAGTGAACGACACTCGAGTATGTAGTCCTTTATGCTGAACTTCAGTTACTGAGTGAAGGGTAGAATATTTTGAGTGTGTAAAAAATTTCTGAAGCCTTCTATTGCTTTCAGACATCACAGCTTTTGTGACATCATCAAAGAACACTATAGTAGCACAAATCGTAACCGTAGTAACCATCCACCTTTGATGTGTGAATTTAAAACCCTATCCATAGCATGTTCTGTGATTGCCAGGGTAACAGAAAGTGCAGCTCAAATAAATGGAGGAATCTCTGGAATGTCATATGATGGGATGAGTGGTTTATGAAGTTTTGGCAGATTATGATGTGATTCCAGGTTTGCCAACTCTCCCGCTTCTGGCGTGTGACACATGCTTTCACTCTCAATCTCACACTCTCACGCTGCCTGTCTCTGCAGCTCGGCATCTTTCTCCTCCATAATCTGGCTGACTGCAGTGTCTGTGATTTCTTGTAAATCATTCATTCGGAAGAAGACCATTTTCTCCATTTTCTCCTCCACGGACGGCTTGGTGTTAAGAACCTCAGTCCCCCTGCTCTTATACGTCTTGTCCAGAGCCGAACGCAAACATCCGGACGAACCACTTCCTCCTCCTTGGCCTTCTGTTTTCTCATTTCTGCCTGAAATTCAGCTCTTCAAGCTTCCAGGTCCATTCTTCCTCCTTGTTTTCCAGGACTGCTTCTTGATTCTCGTTGCTAGATCTGCAGCTCTTCTTCCGGTTTCCCTCAGAGCAGCCTGGAGCACAGAGATCTCTGCTCTCGTCTCTGCAGCTCGGCATCTTTCTCCTCCATAATCTGGCTGACTGCAGTGTTTGTGATTTCTTGTAAATCATCAAACTGAGGGCCTCCTGTTTGTCATTTCTCTTCGCCTGAAATTAGGGATGCACCGATACCCATACCAGCATGGGGTATCTGTCCGATACCCTGTTCCTGTACTCGTACTCGTATTCATAAAAGTGTCCTGATACCACAGCACCCGATACCACTTTAAGGCAGCGTGACGTTCAGTTGGGCTGTCAGGTTGCTAATTGAGAGCAAGGAGGAGCAATGTCGGCGGTGTGGAGGTATTTCAAAGTGGATGATGGTGACAAAAGTAAAACGGACTGCAAATTATGCTCGGCAAAGTTGTCAAGGGGAGGGACGAAAGCGAATACTTTCAACACAAGCAATCTGATAAAACATCTAAAAAAAACAACACGATGCTGAGTTCAAAGAGGGTTAGGGTCAGTCACAGCAATTTCTTACAGCCAGAGAATGAAACAATATCTGATGAAAATGAAACATGTTTTCAAATAAATGTAAGAAGTGTAATGGTATTAATAATTATTCATACTCAAATGTAAGTACTTGTAATTGGATTGAAAAAATGTGGTATCGGTGCATCCCTACCTGAAATTCAGCTCCTCACCTTTGCAGGTCCACTCTTCCTCCTTGTTTTCTAGGACCACTCTTGATTCTCCTTGCCAGACTTTTTTCTCAAGAAGCTCTTCATTATCAACATGGGGTTTGATGTCAGACCCTCGACATCAAACTGAAGAACCTCTGTGTTCTCCTCCTCGGGGATGTCCAGCTCAGGCTCTGAAGCAGGTGTTTCTGGATCCAGGCTCTGCAGGCAGGTCAGTTCAGTCTCTGTGCTGGACAATACGAGCTCTGTCACATATGGAAGAGTTTGGCCTTGGCAGACATTAGATCTTCTTTCACGCGCATCTCCCAGCCCTAAATGTGGGACTTGACGAGAAAGTGCAGACTGGTGTCATCTGATTCCATCTTTCTTTGTGTTGATGTGTTTCAGTGAACGACACTCGAGTATGTAGTCCTTTATGCTGAACTTCAGTTACTGAGTGAAGGTAGAATATTTTGAGTGTGTAAAAAATTTCTGAAGCCTTCTATTGCTTTCAGACATCACAGCTTTTGTGACATCATCAAAGAACACTATAGTAGCACAAATCGTAACCGTAGTAACCATCCACCTTTGATGTGTGAATTTAAAACCCTATCCATAGCATGTTCTGTGGTTGCCAGGGTAACAGAAAGTGCAGCTCAAATAAATGGAGGAATCTCTGGAATGTCATATGATGGGATGAGTGGTTTATGAAGTTTTGGCAGATTATGATTTGATTCCAGGTTTGCCAACTCTCCCGCTTCTGGCGTGTGACACATGCTTTCACTCTCAATCTCACACTCTCACGCTGCCTGTCTCTGCAGCTCGGCGTCTTTCTCCTCCATAATCTGGCTGACTGCAGTGTCTGTGATTTCTTGTAAATCATTCATTCTGAGGAAGACCATCCTCTTCTCCTCTTTTTCCTCGAGAAAGTCTTCATTGTCAACATGGAGGTCTGATTTCACACTCTCAACATCAAACTGCAGAACATTTCTGAGGAACAGCTGCCGATGAAACTGACAAAAAGCTGCAGGTCCAGTCAGAAGAATCAAGAGTAGTCTTGGAAAACAAGGTTTAAGAGTGGACCTGGAAACGAAGAGCTGAATTTCAGGCTAACAGAAATGAGAAACAGGAGGCCAAGGAGGAGGAAGTGGTTCGTCCGGATGTTTGCGTGCGGCTTTGGACAAGACGTACAAGAGCAGGGGGACTGAGGTTCTTAACACCAAGCCATCCATGGAGGGGGCATCTCTCGTTGAATTGCCTCTCCTGAGGTTTCTTCCCATGGGGGAGTTTTGCCTCGTCTTAGAGAACTTGAACTGGTGGGGAACCCCCCCACCCGCCCTCCCAAATAAAAGAAAAGCAATTTTATCGCTTTTCTTTTGTTTGTTGGGGGTTCCCCACCAGTTCAAACTCCCTAAGAAGATGAGGAAAATTATCCCCCATGGGAAGAAACCTCAGGAGAGGGAATTCAAATAGAGATCCCCCCTCTCTTCTTAGAGAGCTTGGGAGAACCTCAGTCCCTCTGCTCTTGTACAGCTCGTCCAGAACGGCACGCAAACATCCAGACGAACCACTTCCTTGGCCTTCTGTTTCTCATTTCTGTTAGCCTGAAATTCAGCTCTTCAAGCTTCCAGGTCCATTCTTCCTCCTTGTTTTCCAGGACTGCTCTTGATTCTTGTTGCTAGATCTGCAGCTCTTCTTCGGTTTCCCTCAGAGCAGCCTGGAGCACAGAGATCTCTGCTCTCTGTCTCTGCAGCTCGGCATCTTTCTCCTCCATAATCTGGCTGACTGCAGTGTCTGTGATTTCTTGTCAATCATTCATTCGGAAGAAGACCATTTTCTCCATTTTCTCCTCCACGGACGGCTTGGTGTTAAGAACCTCAGTCCCCCTGCTCTTATACGTCTTGTCCAGAGCCGAACGGCAAACATCCGGACGAACCACTTCCTCCTCCTTGGCCTTCTGTTTTCTCATTTCTGCCTGAAATTCAGCTCTTCAAGCTTCCAGGTCCATTCTTCCTCCTTGTTTTCCAGGACTGCTCTTGATTCTCGTTGCTAGATCTGCAGCTCTTCTTCCGTTTCCCTCAGAGCAGCCTGGAGCACAGAGATCTCTGCTCTCGGTCTCTGCAGCTCGGCATCTTTCTCCTCCATAATCTGGCTGACTGCAGTGTTTGTGATTTCTTGTAAATCATCAAACTGAGGGCCTCCTGTTTGTCATTTCTCTTCGCCTGAAATTAGGGATGCACCGATACCCATACCAGCATGGGGTATCTGTCCGATACCCTGTTCCTGTACTCGTACTCGTATTCATAAAAGTGTCCTGATACCACAGCACCCGATACCACTTTAAGGCAGCGTGACGTTCAGTTGGGCTGTCAGGTGTTAATTGAGAGCAAGGAGGAGCAATGTCGGCGGTGTGGAGGTATTTCAAAGTGGATGATGGTGACAAAAGTAAAACGGACTGCAAATTATGCTCTGCAAAGTTGTCAAGGGGAGGGACGAAAGCGAATACTTTCAACACAAGCAATCTGATAAAACATCTAAAAAAAACAACACGATGCTGAGTTCAAAGAGGGTTAGGGTCAGTCACAGCAATTTCTTACAGCCAGAGAATAAAACAATAGCTGATGAAAATGAAACATGTTTTCAAGTAAATGTAAGAAGTGTAATGGTATTAATAATTATTCATATTCAAATGTAAGTACTTGTAATTGGATTGAAAAAATGTGGTATCGGTGCATCCCTACCTGAAATTCAGCTCCTCACCTTTGCAGGTCCACTCTTCCTCCTTGTTTTCTAGGACCACTCTTGATTCTCCTTGCCAGACTTTTTTCTCAAGAAGCTCTTCATTATCAACATGGGGGTTTGATGTCAGACCCTCGACATCAAACTGAAGAACCTCTGTGTTCTCCTCCTCGGGGATGTCCAGCTCAGGCTCTGAAGCAGGTGTTTCTGGATCCAGGCTCTGCAGGCAGGTCAGTTCAGTCTCTGTGCTGGACAGTACGAGCTCTGTCACATATGGAAGAGTTTGGCCTTGGCAGACATTAGATCTTCTTTCTTTCGTATCTCCCAGCCCTAAATGTGGGACTTGACGAGAAAGTGCAGACTGGTGTCATCTGATTCCATCTTTCTTTGTGTTGATGTGTTTCAGTGAACGACACTCGAGTATGTAGTCCTTTATGCTTAACTTCAGTTACTGAGTGAAGGGTAGAATATTTTGAGTGTGTAAAAAAATTTCTGAAGCCTTCTATTGCTTTCAGACATCACAGCTTTTGTGACATCATCAAAGAACACTATAGTAGCACAAATCGTAACCGTAGTAACCATCCACCTTTGATGTGTGAATTTAAAACCCTATCCATAGCATGTTCTGTGGTTGCCAGGGTAACAGAAAGTGAAGCTCAAATAAATGGAGGAATCTCTGGAATGTCATATGATGGGATGAGTGGTTTATGAAGTTTTGGCAGATTATGATGTGATTCCAGGTTTGCCAACTCTCCCGCTTCTGGCGTGTGACACATGCTTTCACTCTCAATCTCACACTCTCACGCTGCCTGTCTCTGCAGCTCGGCATCTTTCTCCTCCATAGTCTGGCTGACTGCAGTGTCTGTGATTTCTTGTAAATCATTCATTCGGAAGAAGACCATTTTCTCCATTTTCTCCTCCACGGACGGCTTGGTGTTAAGAACCTCAGTCCCCCTGCTCTTATACGTCTTGTCCAGAGCCGAACGCAAACATCCGGACGAACCACTTCCTCCTCCTTGGCCTTCTGTTTTCTCATTTCTGCCTGAAATTCAGCTCTTCAAGCTTCCAGGTCCATTCTTCCTCCTTGTTTTCCAGGACTGCTCTTGATTCTCGTTGCTAGATCTGCAGCTCTTCTTCCGTTTCCCTCAGAGCAGCCTGGAGCACAGAGATCTCTGCTCTCGGTCTCTGCAGCTCGGCATCTTTCTCCTCCATAATCTGGCTGACTGCAGTGTTTGTGATTTCTTGTAAATCATCAAACTGAGGGCCTCCTGTTTGTCATTTCTCTTCGCCTGAAATTAGGGATGCACCGATACCCATACCAGCATGGGGTATCTGTCCGATACCCTGTTCCTGTACTTGTACTCGTATTCATAAAAGTGTCCTGATACCACAGCACCCGATACCACTTTAAGGCAGCGTGACGTTCAGTTGGGCTGTCAGGTGCTAATTGAGAGCAAGGAGGAGCAATGTCGGCGGTGTGGAGGTATTTCAAAGTGGATGATGGTGACAAAAGTAAAACGGACTGCAAATTATGCTCGGCAAAGTTGTCAAGGGGAGGGACGAAAGCGAATACTTTCAACACAAGCAATCTGATAAAACATCTAAAAAAAAACAACACGATGCTGAGTTCAAAGAGGGTTAGGGTCAGTCACAGCAATTTCTTACAGCCAGAGAATGAAACAATATCTGATGAAAATGAAAACATGTTTTCAAATAAATGTAAGAAGTGTAATGGTATTAATAATTATTCATACTCAAATGTAAGTACTTGTAATTGGATTGAAAAAATGTGGTATCGGTGCATCCCTACCTGAAATTCAGCTCCTCACCTTTGCAGGTCCACTCTTCCTCCTTGTTTTCTAGGACCACTCTTGATTCTCCTTGCCAGACTTTTTTCTCAAGAAGCTCTTCATTATCAACATGGGGGTTTGATGTCAGACCCTCGACATCAAACTGAAGAACCTCTGTGTTCTCCTCCTCGGGGATGTCCAGCTCAGGCTCTGAAGCAGGTGTTTCTGGATCCAGGCTCTGCAGGCAGGTCAGTTCAGTCTCTGTGCTGGACAGTACGAGCTCTGTCACATATGGAAGAGTTTGGCCTTGGCAGACATTAGATCTTCTTTCACGCGCATCTCCCAGCCCTAAATGTGGGACTTGACGAGAAAGTGCAGACTGGTGTCATCTGATTCCATCTTTCTTTGTGTTGATGTGTTTCAGTGAACGACACTCGAGTATGTAGTCCTTTATGCTGAACTTCAGTTACTGAGTGAAGGGTAGAATATTTTGAGTGTGTAAAAAATTTCTGAAGCCTTCTATTGCTTTCAGACATCACAGCTTTTTGTGACATCATCAAAGAACACTATAGTAGCACAAATCGTAACCGTAGTAACCATCCACCTTTGATGTGTGAATTTAAAACCCTATCCATAGCATGTTCTGTGGTTGCCAGGGTAACAGAAAGTGCAGCTCAAATAAATGGAGGAATCTCTGGAATGTCATATGATGGGATGAGTGGTTTATGAAGTTTTGGCAGATTATGATGTGATTCCAGGTTTGCCAACTCTCCCGCTTCTGGCGTGTGACACATGCTTTCACTCTCAATCTCACACTCTCACGCTGCCTGTCTCTGCAGCTCGGCGTCTTTCTCCTCCATAATCTGGCTGACTGCAGTGTCTGTGATTTCTTGTAAATCATTCATTCGGAAGAAGACCATTTTCTCCATTTTCTCCTCCACGGACGGCTTGGTGTTAAGAACCTCAGTCCCCTGCTCTTATACGTCTTGTCCAGAGCCGAACGCAAACATCCGGACGAACCACTTCCTCCTCCTTGGCCTTCTGTTTTCTCATTTCTGCCTGAAATTCAGCTCTTCAAGCTTCCAGGTCCATTCTTCCTCCTTGTTTTCCAGGACTGCTCTTGATTCTCGTTGCTAGATCTGCAGCTCTTCTTCCGTTTCCCTCAGAGCAGCCTGGAGCACAGAGATCTCTGCTCTCGGTCTCTGCAGCTCGGCATCTTTCTCCTCCATAATCTGGCTGACTGCAGTGTTTGTGATTTCTTGTAAATCATCAAACTGAGGGCCTCCTGTTTGTCATTTCTCTTCGCCTGAAATTAGGGATGCACCGATACCCATACCAGCATGGGGTATCTGTCCGATACCCTGTTCCTGTACTCGTACTCGTATTCATAAAAGTGTCCTGATACCACAGCACCCGATACCACTTTAAGGCAGCGTGACGTTCAGTTGGGCTGTCAGGTGCTAATTGAGAGCAAGGAGGAGCAATGTCGGCGGTGTGGAGGTATTTCAAAGTGGATGATGGTGACAAAAGTAAAACGGACTGCAAATTATGCTCTGCAAAGTTGTCAAGGGGAGGGACGAAAGCGAATACTTTCAACACAAGCAATCTGATAAAACATCTAAAAAAAACAACACGATGCTGAGTTCAAAGAGGGTTAGGGTCAGTCACAGCAATTTCTTACAGCCAGAGAATGAAACAATATCTGATGAAAATGAAACATGTTTTCAAGTAAATGTAAGAAGTGTAATGGTATTAATAATTATTCATACTCAAATGTAAGTACTTGTACTTGTAATTGGATTGAAAAAATGTGGTATCGGTGCATCCCTACCTGAAATTCAGCTCCTCACCTTTCCAGGTCCACTCTTCCTCCTTGTTTTCTAGGACCACTCTTGATTCTCCTTGCCAGACTTTTTTCTCAAGAAGCTCTTCATTATCAACATGGGGGGTTTGATGTCAGACCCTCGACATCAAACTGAAGAACCTCTGTGTTCTCCTCCTCGGGGATGTCCAGCTCAGGCCTCTGAAGCAGGTGGTTTCTGGATCCAGGCTCTGCAGGGCAGGTCAGTTCAGTCTCTGTGCTGGGACAGTACGAGCTCTGTCACATATGGAAGAGTTTGGCCTTGGCAGACATTAGATCTTCTTTCACGCGCATCTCCCAGCCCTAAATGTGGGACTTGACGAGAAAGTGCAGACTGGTGTCATCTGATTCCATCTTTCTTTGTGTTGATGTGTTTCAGTGAACGACACTCGAGTATGTAGTCCTTTATGCTGAACTTCAGTTACTGAGTGAAGGGTAGAATATTTTGAGGGTGTAAAAAAATTTCTGAAGCCTTCTATTGCTTTCAGACATCACAGCTTTTGTGACATCATCAAAGAACACTATAGTAGCACAAATCGTAACCGTAGTAACCATCCACCTTTGATGTGTGAATTTAAAACCCTATCCATAGCATGTTCTGTGGTTGGCCAGGGTAACAGAAAGTGCAGCTCAAATAAATGGAGGAATCTCTGGAATGTCATATGATGGGATGAGTGGTTTATGAAGTTTTGGCAGATTATGATGTGATTCCAGGTTTGCCAACTCTCCCGCTTCTGGCGTGTGACACATGCTTTCACTCTCAATCTCACACTCTCACGCTGCCTGTCTCTGCAGCTCGGCATCTTTCTCCTCCATAATCTGGCTGACTGCAGTGTTTGTGATTTCTTGTAAATCATCAAACTGAGGGCCTCCTGTTTGTCATTTCTCTTCGCCTGAAATTAGGGATGCACCGATACCCATACCAGCATGGGGTATCTGTCCGATACCCCTGTTCCTGTACTCGTACTCGTATTCATAAAAGTGTCCTGATACCACAGCACCCGATACCACTTTAAGGCAGCGTGACGTTCAGTTGGGCTGTCAGGTGTTAATTGAGAGCAAGGAGGAGCAATGTCGGCGGTGTGGAGGTATTTCAAAGTGGATGATGGTGACAAAAGTAAAACGGACTGCAAATTATGCTCTGCAAAGTTGTCAAGGGGAGGGACGAAAGCGAATACTTTCAACACAAGCAATCTGATAAAACATCTAAAAAAAACAACACGATGCTGAGTTCAAAGAGGGTTAGGGTCAGTCACAGCAATTTCTTACAGCCAGAGAATAAAACAATATCTGATGAAAATGAAACATGTTTTCAAGTAAATGTAAGAAGTGTAATGGTATTAATAATTATTCATATTCAAATGTAAGTACTTGTAATTGGATTGAAAAAATGTGGTATCGGTGCATCCCTACCTGAAATTCAGGCTCCTCACCTTTGCAGGTCCACTCTTCCTCCTTGTTTTCTAGGACCACTCTTGATTCTCCTTGCCAGACTTTTTTCTCAAGAAGCTCTTCATTATCAACATGGGGGTTTGATGTCAGACCCTCGACATCAAACTGAAGAACCTCTGTGTTCTCCTCCTCGGGGATGTCCAGCTCAGGCTCTGAAGCAGGTGTTTCTGGATCCAGGCTCTGCAGGCAGGTCAGTTCAGTCTCTGTGCTGGACAGTACGAGCTCTGTCACATATGGAAGAGTTTGGCCTTGGCAGACATTAGATCTTCTTTCTTTCGTATCTCCCAGCCCTAAATGTGGGACTTGACGAGAAAGTGCAGACTGGTGTCATCTGATTCCATCTTTCTTTGTGTTGATGTGTTTCAGTGAACGACACTCGAGTATGTAGTCCTTTATGCTTAACTTCAGTTACTGAGTGAAGGGTAGAATATTTTGAGTGTGTAAAAAATTTCTGAAGCCTTCTATTGCTTTCAGACATCACAGCTTTTGTGACATCATCAAAGAACACTATAGTAGCACAAATCGTAACCGTAGTAACCATCCACCTTTGATGTGTGAATTTAAAACCCTATCCATAGCATGTTCTGTGGTTGCCAGGGTAACAGAAAGTGAAGCTCAAATAAATGGAGGAATCTCTGGAATGTCATATGATGGGATGAGTGGTTTATGAAGTTTTGGCAGATTATGATGTGATTCCAGGTTTGCCAACTCTCCCGCTTCTGGCGTGTGACACATGCTTTCACTCTCAATCTCACACTCTCACGCTGCCTGTCTCTGCAGCTCGGCATCTTTCTCCTCCATAGTCTGGCTGACTGCAGTGTCTGTGATTTCTTGTAAATCATTCATTCGGAAGAAGACCATTTTTCTCCATTTTCTCCTCCACGGACGGCTTGGTGTTAAGAACCTCAGTCCCCCTGCTCTTATACGTCTTGTCCAGAGCCGAACGCAAACATCCGGACGAACCACTTCCTCCTCCTTGGCCTTCTGTTTTCTCATTTCTGCCTGAAATTCAGCTCTTCAAGCTTCCAGGTCCATTCTTCCTCCTTGTTTTCCAGGACTGCTCTTGATTCTCGTTGCTAGATCTGCAGCTCTTCTTCCGTTTCCCTCAGAGCAGCCTGGAGCACAGAGATCTCTGCTCTCGGTCTCTGCAGCTCGGCATCTTTCTCCTCCATAATCTGGCTGACTGCAGTGTTTGTGATTTCTTGTAAATCATCAAACTGAGGGCCTCCTGTTTGTCATTTCTCTTCGCCTGAAATTAGGGATGCACCGATACCCATACCAGCATGGGGGTATCTGTCCGATACCCTGTTCCTGTACTCGTACTCGTATTCATAAAAGTGTCCTGATACCACAGCACCCGATACCACTTTAAGGCAGCGTGACGTTCAGTTGGGCTGTCAGGTGTTAATTGAGAGCAAGGAGGAGCAATGTCGGCGGTGTGGAGGTATTTCAAAGTGGATGATGGTGACAAAAGTAAAACGGACTGCAAATTATGCTCTGCAAAGTTGTCAAGGGGGAGGGACGAAAGCGAATACTTTCAACACAAGCAATCTGATAAAACATCTAAAAAAAAACAACACGATGCTGGAGTTCAAAGAGGGTTAGGGTCAGTCACAGCAATTTCTTACAGCCAGAGAATAAAACAATATCTGATGAAAATGAAACATGTTTTCAAGTAAATGTAAGAAGTGTAATGGTATTAATAATTATTCATATTCAAATGTAAGTACTTGTAATTGGATTGAAAAAATGTGGTATCGGTGCATCCCTACCTGAAATTCAGCTCCTCACCTTTGCAGGTCCACTCTTCCTCCTTGTTTTCTAGGACCACTCTTGATTCTCCTTGCCAGACTTTTTTCTCAAGAAGCTCTTCATTATCAACATGGGGGTTTGATGTCAGACCCTCGACATCAAACTGAAGAACCTCTGTGTTCTCCTCCTCGGGGATGTCCAGCTCAGGCTCTGAAGCAGGTGTTTCTGGATCCAGGCTCTGCAGGCAGGTCAGTTCAGTCTCTGTGCTGGACAGTACGAGCTCTGTCACATATGGAAGAGTTTGGCCTTGGCAGACATTAGATCTTCTTTCTTTCGTATCTCCCAGCCCTAAATGTGGGACTTGACGAGAAAGTGCAGGACTGGTGTCATCTGATTCCATCTTTCTTTGTGTTGATGTGTTTCAGTGAACGACACTCGAGTATGTAGTCCTTTATGCTTAACTTCAGTTACTGAGTGAAGGGTAGAATATTTTGGAGTGTGTAAAAAATTTCTGAAGCCTTCTATTGCTTTCAGACATCACAGCTTTTGTGACATCATCAAAGAACACTATAGTAGCACAAATCGTAACCGTTAGTAACCATCCACCTTTGATGTGTGAATTTAAAACCCTATCCATAGCATGTTCTGTGGTTGCCAGGGTAACAGAAAGTGAAGCTCAAATAAATGGAGGAATCTCTGGAATGTCATATGATGGGATGAGTGGTTTATGAAGTTTTGGCAGATTATGATGTGATTCCAGGTTTGCCAACTCTCCCGCTTCTGGCGTGTGACACATGCTTTCACTCTCAATCTCACACTCTCACGCTGCCTGTCTCTGCAGCTCGGCAGTCTTTCTCCTCCATAAGTCTGGCTGACTGCAGTGTCTGTGATTTCTTGTAAATCATTCATTCGGAAGAAGACCATTTTCTCCATTTTCTCCTCCACGGACGGCTTGGTGTTAAGAACCTCCAGTCCCCCTGCTCTTATACGTCTTGTCCAGAGCCGAACGCAAACATCCGGACGAACCACTTCCTCCTCCTTGGCCTTCTGTTTTTCTCATTTCTGCCTGAAATTCAGCTCTTCAAGCTTCCAGGTCCATTCTTCCTCCTTGTTTTCCAGGACTGCTCTTGATTCTCGTTGCTAGATCTGCAGCTCTTCTTCCGTTTCCCTCAGAGCAGCCTGGAGCACAGAGATCTCTGCTCTCGGTCTCTGCAGCTCCGGCATCTTTCTCCTCCATAATCTGGCTGACTGCAGTGTTTGTGATTTCTTGTAAATCATCAAACTGAGGGCCTCCTGTTTGTCATTTCTCTTCGCCTGAAATTAGGGATGCACCGATACCCATACCAGCATGGGGTATCTGTCCGATACCCTGTTCCTGTACTCGTACTCGTATTCATAAAAGTGTCCTGATACCACAGCACCCGATACCACTTTAAGGCAGCGTGACGTTCAGTTTGGGCTGTCAGGTGCTAATTGAGAGCAAGGAGGAGCAATGTCGGCGGTGTGGAGGTATTTCAAAGTGGATGATGGTGACAAAAGTAAAACGGACTGCAAATTATGCTCTGGCAAAGTTGTCAAGGGGAGGACGAAAGCGAATACTTTCAACACAAGCAATCTGATAAAACATCTAAAAAAAAACAACACGATGCTGAGTTCAAAGAGGGTTAGGGTCAGTCACAGCAATTTCTTACAGCCAGAGAATGAAACAATATCTGATGAAAATGAAACATGTTTTCAAGTAAATGTAAGAAGTGTAATGGTATTAATAATTATTCATACTCAAATGTAAGTACTTGTACTTGTAATTGGATTGAAAAAATGTGGTATCGGTGCATCCCTACCTGAAATTCAGCTCCTCACCTTTCCAGGTCCACTCTTCCTCCTTGTTTTCTAGGACCACTCTTGATTCTCCTTGCCAGACTTTTTTCTCCAAGAAGCTCTTCATTATCAACATGGGGGTTTGATGTCAGACCCTCGACATCAAACTGAAGAACCTCTGTGTTCTCCTCCTCGGGGATGTCCAGCTCAGGCTCTGAAGCAGGTGTTTCTGGATCCAGGCTCTGCAGGCAGGTCAGTTCAGTCTCTGTGCTGGACAGTACGAGCTCTGTCACATATGGAAGAGTTTGGCCTTGGCAGACATTAGATCTTCTTTCACGCGCATCTCCCAGCCCTAAATGTGGGACTTGACGAGAAAGTGCAGACTGGTGTCATCTGATTCCATCTTTCTTTGTGTTGATGTGTTTCAGTGAACGACACTCGAGTATGTAGTCCTTTATGCTGAACTTCAGTTACTGAGTGAAGGGTAGAATATTTTGAGTGTGTAAAAAATTTCTGAAGCCTTCTATTGCTTTCAGACATCACAGCTTTTGTGACATCATCAAAGAACACTATAGTAGCACAAATCGTAACCGTAGTAACCATCCACCTTTGATGTGTGAATTTAAAACCCTATCCATAGCATGTTCTGTGGTTGCCAGGGTAACAGAAAGTGCAGCCTCAAATAAATGGAGGAATCTCTGGAATGTCATATGATGGGATGAGTGGTTTATGAAGTTTTGGCAGATTATGATGTGATTCCAGGTTTGCCAACTCTCCCGCTTCTGGCGTGTGACACATGCTTTCACTCTCAATCTCACACTCTCACGCTGCCTGTCTCTGCAGCTCCGGCGTCTTTCTCCTCCATAATCTGGCTGACTGCAGTGTCTGTGATTTCTTGTAAATCATTCATTCGGAAGAAGACCATTTTCTCCATTTTCTCCTCCACGGACGGCTTGGTGTTAAGAACCTCAGTCCCCCTGCTCTTATACGTCTTGTCCAGAGCCGAACGCAAACATCCGGACGAACCACTTCCTCCTCCTTGGCCTTCTGTTTTCTCATTTCTGCCTGAAATTCAGCTCTTCAAGCTTCCAGGTCCATTCTTCCTCCTTGTTTTCCAGGACTGCTCTTGATTCTCGTTGCTAGATCTGCAGCTCTTCTTCCGTTTTCCTCAGAGCAGCCTGGAGCACAGAGATCTCTGCTCTCGGTCTCTGCAGCTCGGCATCTTTCTCCTCCATAATCTGGCTGACTGCAGTGTTTGTGATTTCTTGTAAATCATCAAACTGAGGGCCTCCTGTTTGTCATTTCTCTTCGCCTGAAATTAGGGATGCACCGATACCCATACCAGCATGGGGTATCTGTCCGATACCCTGTTCCTGTACTCGTACTCATATTCATAAAAGTGTCCTGATACCACAGCACCCGATACCACTTTAAGGCAGCGTGACATTCAGTTGGGCTGTCAGGTGCTAATTGAGAGCAAGGAGGAGCAATGTCGGCGGTGTGGAGGTATTTCAAAGTGGATGATGGTGACAAAAGTAAAACGGACTGCAAATTATGCTCTGCAAAGTTGTCAAGGGGAGGGACGAAAGCGAATACTTTCAACACAAGCAATCTGATAAAACATCTAAAAAAAACAACACGATGCTGAGTTCAAAGAGGGTTAGGGTCAGTCACAGCAATTTCTTACAGCCAGAGAATGAAACAATATCTGATGAAAATGAAACATGTTTTCAAGTAAATGTAAGAAGTGTAATGGTATTAATAATTATTCATATTCAAATGTAAGTACTTGTAATTGGATTGAAAAAATGTGGTATCGGTGCATCCCTACCTGAAATTCAGCTCCTCACCTTTGCAGGTCCACTCTTCCTCCTTGTTTTCTAGGACCACTCTTGATTCTCCTTGCCAGACTTTTTTCTCAAGAAGTTCTTCATTATCAACATGGGGGTTTGATGTCAGACCCTCGACATCAAACTGAAGAACCTCTGTGTTCTCCCTCCTCGGGGATGTCCAGCTCAGGCTCTGAAGCAGGTGTTTCTGGATCCAGGCTCTGCAGGCAGGTCAGTTCAGTCTCTGTGCTGGACAGTACGAGCTCTGTCACATATGGAAGAGTTTGGCCTTGGCAGACATTAGATCTTCTTTCACGCGCATCTCCCAGCCCTAAATGTGGGACTTGACGAGAAAGTGCAGACCGGTGTCGTCTGATTCCATCTTTCGTGTTGATGTGTTTCAGTGAACGACACTCGAGTATGTAGTCCTTTATGCTGAACTTCAGTTACTGAGTGAAGGGTAGAATATTTTGAGTGTGTAAGAAAATTCTGAAGCCTTCTATTGTTTTCAGACATCACAGCTTTTGTGACATCATCAAAGAACACTATAGTAACACAAATCGTAACCGTAGTAACCATCCACCTTTGATGTGTGAATTTAAAACCTTATCCATAGCATGTTCTGTGGTTGCCAGGGTAACAGAAAGTGCAGCTCAAATAAATGGAGGAATCTCTGGAATGTCATATGATGGGATGGGTGGTTGATGAAGTTTTGGCAGATTATGATGTGATTCCAGGTTTGCCAACTTTCCCGCTTCTGGCGTGTGACACATGCTTTCACTCTCAATCTCACACTCTCACGCTGCCTGTCTCTGCAGCTCGGCGTCTTTCTCCTCCATAATCTGGCTGACTGCAGTGTCTGTGATTTCTTGTAAATCATTCATTCGGAAGAAGACCATTTTCTCCATTTTCTCCTCCACGGACGGCTTGGTGTTAAGAACCTCCAGTCCCCCTGCCTCTTATACGTCTTGTCCAGAGCCGAACGCAAACATCCGGACGAACCACTTCCTCCTCCTTGGCCTTCTGTTTTCTCATTTCTGCCTGAAATTCAGCTCTTCAAGCTTCCAGGTCCATTCTTCCTCCTTGTTTTCCCAGGACTGCTCTTGATTCTCGTTGCTAGATCTGCAGCTCTTCTTCCGTTTTCCCTCAGAGCAGCCTGGAGCACAGAGATCTCTGCTCTCGGTCTCTGCCAGCTCGGCATCTTTCTCCTCCATAATCTGGCTGACTGCAGTGTTTGTGATTTCTTGTAAATCATCAAACTGAGGGCCTCCTGTTTGTCATTTCTCTTCGCCTGAAATTAGGGATGCACCGATACCCATACCAGCATGGGGTATCTGTCCGATACCCTGTTCCTGTACTCGTACTCATATTCATAAAAGTGTCCTGATACCACAGCACCCGATACCACTTTAAGGCAGCGTGACATTCAGTTGGGCTGTCAGGTGCTAATTGAGAGCAAGGAGGAGCAATGTCGGCGGTGTGGAGGTATTTCAAAGTGGATGATGGTGACAAAAGTAAAACGGACTGCAAATTATGCTCTGCAAAGTTGTCAAGGGGAGGGACGAAAGCGAATACTTTCAACACAAGCAATCTGATAAAACATCTAAAAAAAACAACACGATGCTGAGTTCAAAGAGGGTTAGGGTCAGTCACAGCAATTTCTTACAGCCAGAGAATGAAACAATATCTGATGAAAATGAAACATGTTTTCAAGTAAATGTAAGAAGTGTAATGGTATTAATAATTATTCATATTCAAATGTAAGTACTTGTAATTGGATTGAAAAAATGTGGTATCGGTGCATCCCTACCTGAAATTCAGCTCCTCACCTTTGCAGGTCCACTCTTCCTCCTTGTTTTCTAGGACCACTCTTGATTCTCCTTGCCAGACTTTTTTCTCAAGAAGTTCTTCATTATCAACATGGGGGTTTGATGTCAGACCCTCGACATCAAACTGAAGAACCTCTGTGTTCTCCTCCTCGGGGATGTCCAGCTCAGGCTCTGAAGCAGGTGTTTCTGGATCCAGGCTCTGCAGGCAGGTCAGTTCAGTCTCTGTGCTGGACAGTACGAGCTCTGTCACATATGGAAGAGTTTGGCCTTGGCAGACATTAGATCTTCTTTCACGCGCATCTCCCAGCCCTAAATGTGGGACTTGACGAGAAAGTGCAGACCGGTGTCGTCTGATTCCATCTTTCGTGTTGATGTGTTTCAGTGAACGACACTCGAGTATGTAGTCCTTTATGCTGAACTTCAGTTACTGAGTGAAGGGTAGAATATTTTGAGTGTGTAAGAAAATTCTGAAGCCTTCTATTGTTTTCAGACATCACAGCTTTTGTGACATCATCAAAGAACACTATAGTAACACAAATCGTAACCGTAGTAACCATCCACCTTTGATGTGTGAATTTAAAACCTTATCCATAGCATGTTCTGTGGTTGCCAGGGTAACAGAAAGTGCAGCTCAAATAAATGGAGGAATCTCTGGAATGTCATATGATGGGATGGGTGGTTGATGAAGTTTTGGCAGATTATGATGTGATTCCAGGTTTGCCAACTTTCCCCGCTTCTGGCGTGTGACACATGCTTTCACTCTCAATCTCACACTCTCACGCTGCCTGTCTCTGCAGCTCGGCGTCTTTCTCCTCCATAATCTGGCTGACTGCAGTGTCTGTGATTTCTTGTAAATCATTCATTCGGAAGAAGACCATTTTCTCCATTTTCTCCTCCACGGACGGCTTGGTGTTAAGAACCTCAGTCCCCCTGCTCTTATACGTCTTGTCCAGAGCCGAACGCAAACATCCGGACGAACCACTTCCTCCTCCTTGGCCTTCTGTTTTCTCATTTCTGCCTGAAATTCAGCTCTTCAAGCTTCCAGGTCCATTCTTCCTCCTTGTTTTCCAGGACTGCTCTTGATTCTCGTTGCTAGATCTGCAGCTCTTCTTCCGTTTTCCTCAGAGCAGCCTGGAGCACAGAGATCTCTGCTCTCGGTCCTCTGCAGCTCGGCATCTTTCTCCTCCATAATCTGGCTGACTGCAGTGTTTGTGATTTCTTGTAAATCATCAAACTGAGGGCCTCCTGTTTGTCATTTCTCTTCGCCTGAAATTAGGGATGCACCGATACCCATACCAGCATGGGGTATCTGTCCGATACCCTGTTCCTGTACTCGTACTCATATTCATAAAAGTGTCCTGATACCACAGCACCCGATACCACTTTAAGGCAGCGTGACATTCAGTTGGGCTGTCAGGTGCTAATTGAGAGCAAGGAGGGAGCAATGTCGGCGGTGTGGAGGTATTTCAAAGTGGATGATGGTGACAAAAGTAAAACGGACTGCAAATTATGCTCTGCAAAGTTGTCAAGGGGAGGGACGAAAGCGAATACTTTCAACACAAGCAATCTGATAAAACATCTAAAAAAACAACACGATGCTGAGTTCAAAGAGGGTTAGGGTCAGTCACAGCAATTTCTTACAGCCAGAGAATGAAACAATATCTGATGAAAATGAAACATGTTTTCAAGTAAATGTAAGAAGTGTAATGGTATTAATAATTATTCATATTCAAATGTAAGTACTTGTAATTGGATTGAAAAAATGTGGTATCGGTGCATCCCTACCTGAAATTCAGCTCCTCACCTTTGCAGGTCCACTCTTCCTCCTTGTTTTCTAGGACCACTCTTGATTCTCCTTGCCAGACTTTTTTCTCAAGAAGTTCTTCATTATCAACATGGGGGTTTGATGTCAGACCCTCGACATCAAACTGAAGAACCTCTGTGTTCTCCTCCTCGGGGATGTCCAGCTCAGGCTCTGAAGCAGGTGTTTCTGGATCCAGGCTCTGCAGGCAGGTCAGTTCAGTCTCTGTGCTGGACAGTACGAGCTCTGTCACATATGGAAGAGTTTGGCCTTGGCAGACATTAGATCTTCTTTCACGCGCATCTCCCAGCCCTAAATGTGGGACTTGACGAGAAAGTGCAGACCGGTGTCGTCTGATTCCATCTTTCGTGTTGATGTGTTTCAGTGAACGACACTCGAGTATGTAGTCCTTTATGCTGAACTTCAGTTACTGAGTGAAGGGTAGAATATTTTGAGTGTGTAAGAAAATTCTGAAGCCTTCTATTGTTTTCAGACATCACAGCTTTTGTGACATCATCAAAGAACACTATAGTAACACAAATCGTAACCGTAGTAACCATCCACCTTTGATGTGTGAATTTAAAACCTTATCCATAGCATGTTCTGTGGTTGCCAGGGTAACAGAAAGTGCAGCTCAAATAAATGGAGGAATCTCTGGAATGTCATATGATGGGATGGGTGGTTGATGAAGTTTTGGCAGATTATGATGTGATTCCAGGTTTGCCAACTTTCCCGCTTCTGGCGTGTGACACATGCTTTCACTCTCAATCTCACACTCTCCACGCTGCCTGTCTCTGCAGCTCGGCGTCTTTCTCCTCCATAATCTGGCTGACTGCAGTGTCTGTGATTTCTTGTAAATCATTCATTCGGAAGAAGACCATTTTCTCCATTTTCTCCTCCACGGACGGCTTGGTGTTAAGAACCTCAGTCCCCCTGCTCTTATACGTCTTGTCCAGAGCCGAACGCAAACATCCGGACGAACCACTTCCTCCTCCTTGGCCTTCTGTTTTCTCATTTCTGCCTGAAATTCAGCTCTTCAAGCTTCCAGGTCCATTCTTCCTCCTTGTTTTCCAGGACTGCTCTTGATTCTCGTTGCTAGATCTGCAGCTCTTCTTCCGTTTTCCTCAGAGCAGCCTGGAGCACAGAGATCTCTGCTCTCGGTCTCTGCAGCTCGGCATCTTTCTCCTCCATAATCTGGCTGACTGCAGTGTTTGTGATTTCTTGTAAAATCATCAAACTGAGGGCCTCCTGTTTGTCATTTCTCTTCGCCTGAAATTAGGGATGCACCGATACCCATACCAGCATGGGGTATCTGTCCGATACCCTGTTCCTGTACTCGTACTCATATTCATAAAAGTGTCCTGATACCACAGCACCCGATACCACTTTAAGGCAGCGTGACATTCAGTTGGGCTGTCAGGTGCTAATTGAGAGCAAGGAGGAGCAATGTCGGCGGTGTGGAGGTATTTCAAAGTGGATGATGGTGACAAAAGTAAAACGGACTGCAAATTATGCTCTGCAAAGTTGTCAAGGGGAGGGACGAAAGCGAATACTTTCAACACAAGCAATCTGATAAAACATCTAAAAAAAACAACACGATGCTGAGTTCAAAGAGGGTTAGGGTCAGTCACAGCAATTTCTTACAGCCAGAGAATGAAACAATATCTGATGAAAATGAAACATGTTTTCAAGTAAATGTAAGAAGTGTAATGGTATTAATAATTATTCATATTCAAATGTAAGTACTTGTAATTGGATTGAAAAAATGTGGTATCGGTGCATCCCTACCTGAAATTCAGCTCCTCACCTTTGCAGGTCCACTCTTCCTCCTTGTTTTCTAGGACCACTCTTGATTCTCCTTGCCAGACTTTTTTCTCAAGAAGTTCTTCATTATCAACATGGGGGTTTGATGTCAGACCCTCGACATCAAACTGAAGAACCTCTGTGTTCTCCTCCTCGGGGATGTCCAGCTCAGGCTCTGAAGCAGGTGTTTCTGGATCCAGGCTCTGCAGGCAGGTCAGTTCAGTCTCTGTGCTGGACAGTACGAGCTCTGTCACATATGGAAGAGTTTGGCCTTGGCAGACATTAGATCTTCTTTCACGCGCATCTCCCAGCCCTAAATGTGGGACTTGACGAGAAAGTGCAGACCGGGTGTCGTCTGATTCCATCTTTCGTGTTGATGTGTTTCAGTGAACGACACTCGAGTATGTAGTCCTTTATGCTGAACTTCAGTTACTGAGTGAAGGGTAGAATATTTTGAGTGTGTAAGAAAATTCTGAAGCCTTCTATTGTTTTCAGACATCACAGCTTTTGTGACATCATCAAAGAACACTATAGTAACACAAATCGTAACCGTAGTAACCATCCACCTTTGATGTGTGAATTTAAAACCTTATCCATAGCATGTTCTGTGGTTGCGCAGGGTAACAGAAAGTGCAGCTCAAATAAATGGAGGAATCTCTGGAATGTCATATGATGGGATGGGTGGTTGATGAAGTTTTGGCAGATTATGATGTGATTCCAGGTTTGCCAACTTTCCCGCTTCTGGCGTGTGACACATGGCTTTCACTCTCAATCTCACACTCTCACGGCTGCCTGTCTCTGCAGCTCGGCGTCTTTCTCCTCCATAATCTGGCTGACTGCAGTGTCTGTGATTTCTTGTAAATCATTCATTCGGAAGAAGACCATTTTCTCCATTTTCTCCTCCACGGACGGCTTGGTGTTAAGAACCTCAGTCCCCCTGCTCTTATACGTCTTGTCCAGAGCCGAACGCAAACATCCGGACGAACCACTTCCTCCTCCTTGGCCTTCTGTTTTCTCATTTCTGCCTGAAATTCAGCTCTTCAAGCTTCCAGGTCCATTCTTCCTCCTTGTTTTCCAGGACTGCTCTTGATTCTCGTTGCTAGATCTGCAGCTCTTCTTCCGTTTTCCTCAGAGCAGCCTGGAGCACAGAGATCTCTGCTCTCGGTCTCTGCAGCTCGGCATCTTTCTCCTCCATAATCTGGCTGACTGCAGTGTTTGTGATTTCTTGTAAATCATCAAACTGAGGGCCTCCTGTTTGTCATTTCTCTTCGCCTGAAATTAGGGATGCACCGATACCCATACCAGCATGGGGTATCTGTCCGATACCCTGTTCCTGTACTCGTACTCATATTCATAAAAGTGTCCTGATACCACAGCACCCGATACCACTTTAAGGCAGCGTGACATTCAGTTGGGCTGTCAGGTGCTAATTGAGAGCAAGGAGGAGCCAATGTCGGCCGGTGTGGAGGTATTTCAAAGTGGATGATGGTGACAAAAGTAAAACGGACTGCAAATTATGCTCTGCAAAGTTGTCAAGGGGAGGGACGAAAGCGAATACTTTCAACACAAGCAATCTGATAAAACATCTAAAAAAAACAACACGATGCTGAGTTCAAAGAGGGTTAGGGTCAGTCACAGCAATTTCTTACAGCCAGAGAATGAAACAATATCTGATGAAAATGAAACATGTTTTCAAGTAAATGTAAGAAGTGTAATGGTATTAATAATTATTCATATTCAAATGTAAGTACTTGTAATTGGATTGAAAAATGTGGTATCGGTGCATCCCTACCTGAAATTCAGCTCCTCACCTTTGCAGGTCCACTCTTCCTCCTTGTTTTCTAGGACCACTCTTGATTCTCCTTGCCAGACTTTTTTCTCAAGAAGTTCTTCATTATCAACATGGGGGTTTGATGTCAGACCCTCGACATCAAACTGAAGAACCTCTGTGTTCTCCTCCTCGGGGATGTCCAGCTCAGGCTCTGAAGCAGGTGTTTCTGGATCCAGGCTCTGCAGGCAGGTCAGTTCAGTCTCTGTGCTGGACAGTACGAGCTCTGTCACATATGGAAGAGTTTGGCCTTGGCAGACATTAGATCTTCTTTCACGCGCATCTCCCAGCCCTAAATGTGGGACTTGACGAGAAAGTGCAGGACCGGTGTCGTCTGATTCCATCTTTCGTGTTGATGTGTTTCAGTGAACGACACTCGAGTATGTAGTCCTTTATGCTGAACTTCAGTTACTGAGTGAAGGGTAGAATATTTTGAGTGTGTAAGAAAATTCTGAAGCCTTCTATTGTTTTCAGACATCACAGCTTTTTGTGACATCATCAAAGAACACTATAGTAACACAAATCGTAACCGTAGTAACCATCCACCTTTGATGTGTGAATTTAAAACCTTATCCATAGCATGTTCTGTGGTTGCCAGGGTAACAGAAAGTGCAGCTCAAATAAATGGAGGAATCTCTGGAATGTCATATGATGGGATGGGTGGTTGATGAAGTTTTGGCAGATTATGATGTGATTCCAGGTTTGCCAACTTTCCCGCTTCTGGCGTGTGACACATGCTTTCACTCTCAATCTCACACTCTCACGCTGCCTGTCTCTGCAGCTCGGCGTCTTTCTCCTCCATAATCTGGCTGACTGCAGTGTCTGTGATTTCTTGTAAATCATTCATTCGGAAGAAGACCATTTTCTCCATTTTCTCCTCCACGGACGGCTTGGTGTTAAGAACCTCAGTCCCCCTGCTCTTATACGTCTTGTCCAGAGCCGAACGCAAACATCCGGACGAACCACTTCCTCCTCCTTGGCCTTCTGTTTTCTCATTTCTGCCTGAAATTCAGCTCTTCAAGCTTCCAGGTCCATTCTTCCTCCTTGTTTTCCAGGACTGCTCTTGATTCTCGTTGCTAGATCTGCCAGCTCTTCTTCCGTTTTCCTCAGAGCAGCCTGGAGCACAGAGATCTCTGCTCTCGGTCTCTGCAGCTCGGCATCTTTCTCCTCCATAATCTGGCTGACTGCAGTGTTTGTGATTTCTTGTAAATCATCAAACTGAGGGCCTCCTGTTTGTCATTTCTCTTCGCCTGAAATTAGGGATGCACCGATACCCATACCAGCATGGGGTATCTGTCCGATACCCTGTTCCTGTACTCGTACTCATATTCATAAAAGTGTCCTGATACCACAGCACCCGATACCACTTTAAGGCAGCGTGACATTCAGTTGGGCTGTCAGGTGCTAATTGAGAGCAAGGAGGAGCAATGTCGGCGGTGTGGAGGTATTTCAAAGTGGATGATGGTGACAAAAGTAAAACGGACTGCAAATTATGCCTCTGCAAAGTTGTCAAGGGGAGGGACGAAAGCGAATACTTTCAACACAAGCAATCTGATAAAACATCCTAAAAAAAACAACACGATGCTGAGTTCAAAGAGGGTTAGGGTCAGTCACAGCAATTTCTTACAGCCAGAGAATGAAACAATATCTGATGAAAATGAAACATGTTTTCAAGTAAATGTAAGAAGTGTAATGGTATTAATAATTATTCATATTCAAATGTAAGTACTTGTAATTGGATTGAAAAAAATGTGGTATCGGTGCATCCCTACCTGAAATTCAGCTCCTCACCTTTTGCAGGTCCACTCTTCCTCCTTGTTTTCTAGGACCACTCTTGATTCTCCTTGCCAGACTTTTTTCTCAAGAAGTTCTTCATTATCAACATGGGGGTTTGATGTCAGACCCTCGACATCAAACTGAAGAACCTCTGTGTTCTCCTCCTCGGGGATGTCCAGCTCAGGCTCTGAAGCAGGTGTTTCTGGATCCAGGCTCTGCAGGCAGGTCAGTTCAGTCTCTGTGCTGGACAGTACGAGCTCTGTCACATATGGAAGAGTTTGGCCTTGGCAGACATTAGATCTTCTTTCACGCGCATCTCCCAGCCCTAAATGTGGGACTTGACGAGAAAGTGCAGACCGGTGTCGTTCTGATTCCATCTTTCGTGTTGATGTGTTTCAGTGAACGACACTCGAGTATGTAGTCCTTTATGCTGAACTTCAGTTACTGAGTGAAGGGTAGAATATTTTGAGTGTGGTAAGAAAATTCTGAAGCCTTCTATTGTTTTCAGACATCACAGCTTTTGTGACATCATCAAAAGAACACTATAGTAACACAAATCGTAACCGTAGTAACCATCCACCTTTGATGTGTGAATTTAAAACCTTATCCATAGCATGTTCTGTGGTTGCCAGGGTAACAGAAAGTGCAGCTCAAATAAATGGAGGAATCTCTGGAATGTCATATGATGGGATGGGTGGTTGATGAAGTTTTGGCAGATTATGATGTGATTCCAGGTTTGCCAACTTTCCCGCTTCTGGCGTGTGACAGCAGTCCTGAAAACGAGGTTTAACACTGACCTGGAAACGAAGAGCTGAATCTCAGGCTAACAGAAATGAGAACAGGAGGCAAGGGGAGGGTGGTTCTCGGATGTTGCGTGCGGTCTGGCAAGAGTAAAGAGCAGGGGGACTGAGGTTCTTAACTCCAAGCGTCCGTGAGGGCATCTCTCTTTGAATTGCTCCTGAGGTTTCTTCCCATGGGGAGTTTTGCCTCGTCTAGAGAACTTGAACTGGTGGGGAACCCCCCACCCGCCCTCCCCAAAAAGAAAGCAATTTTATCGCTTTTCTTTTGTTTGTTGGGGGTCCACCAGTTCAACTTCCCTAAGAAGATGAGGAAAATTATCCCCATGGGAAGAAACCTCAGGAGAGGGATTCAAATAGAGATCCCCCCTCTCTTCTTAGAGAGCTGTGGAGAACCTCAGTCCCTCTGCTCTTGTACAGCTCGTCCAGACGGCACGCAAACATCCAGACGAACCACTTCCTCCTCCTTGGCCTTCTGTTTCTCATTTCTGTTCAGCCTGAAATTCAGCTCTTCAAGCTTCCAGGTCCATCTCTTCCTCCTTGTTTTCCCAGGACTGCTCCTTGATTCTCGTTGCTAGATCTGCAGCTCTTCTTCCGTCTTCCCTCAGAGCCAGCCTGGAGCACAGAGATCTCTGCCTCTCCGGTCTCTGCCAGCTCGGCATCTTTCTCCTCCATAATCTGGCTGACTGCAGTGTTTGTGATTTCTTGTAAATCATCAAACTGAGGGCCTCCTGTTTGTCATTTCTCTTCGCCTGAAATTAGGGATGCACCGATACCCATACCAGCATGGGTATCTGTCCGATACCCTGTTCCTGTACTCGTACTCGTATTCATAAAAGTGTCCTGATACCACAGCACCCGATACCACTTTAAGGCAGCGTGACGTTCAGTTGGGCTGTCAGGTGGCTAATTGAGAGCAAGGAGGAGCAATGTCGGCGGTGTGGAGGTATTTCAAAGTGGGATGATGGTGACAAAAGTAAAACGGACTGCAAATTATGCTCTGCAAAGTTGTCAAGGGGAGGGACGAAAGCGAATACTTTCAACACAAGCAATCTGATAAAACATCTAAAAAAAACAACACGATGCTGAGTTCAAAGAGGGTTAGGGTCAGTCACAGCAATTTCTTACAGCCAGAGAATGAAACAATATCTGATGAAAATGAAACATGTTTTCAAGTAAATGTAAGAAGTGTAATGGTATTAATAATTATTCATACTCAAATGTAAGTACTTGTACTTGTAATTGGATTGAAAAAATGTGGTATCGGTGCATCCCTACCTGAAATTCAGCTCCTCACCTTTCCAGGTCCACTCTTCCTCCTTGTTTTCTAGGACCACTCTTGATTCTCCTTGCCAGACTTTTTTCTCAAGAAGTTCTTCATTATCAACATGGGGGTTTGATGTCAGACCCTCGACATCAAACTGAAGAACCTCTGTGTTCTCCTCCTCGGGGATGTCCAGCTCAGGCTCTGAAGCAGGTGTTTCTGGATCCAGGCTCTGCAGGCAGGTCAGTTCAGTCTCTGTGCTGGACAGTACGAGCTCTGTCACATATGGAAGAGTTTGGCCTTGGCAGACATTAGATCTTCTTTCACGCGCATCTCCCAGCCCTAAATGTGGGACTTGACGAGAAAGTGCAGACTGGCGTCATCTGATTCCATCTTTCTTTGTGTTGATGTGTTTCAGTGAACGACACTCGAGTATGTAGTCCTTTATGCTGAACTTCAGTTACTGAGTGAAGGGTAGAATATTTTGAGTGTGTAAAAAATTTCTGAAAGCCTTCTATTGCTTTCAGACATCACAGCTTTTGTGACATCATCAAAGAACACTATAGTAAACACAAATCGTAACCGTAGTAACCATCCACCTTTGATGTGTGAATTTAAAACCCTATCCATAGCATGTTCTGTGGTTGCCAGGTAACAGAAAGTGCAGCTCAAATAAATGGAGGAATCTCTGGAATGTCATATGATGGGATGAGTGGTTTATGAAGTTTTGGCAGATTATGATGTGATTCCAGGTTTGCCAACTCTCCCGCTTCTGGCGTGTGACACATGCTTTCACTCTCATCTCACACTCTCACGCTGCCTGTCTCTGCAGCTCGGCGTCTTTCTCCTCCATAATCTGGCTGACTGCAGTGTCTGTGATTTCTTGGTAAATCATTCATTCGGAAGAAGACCATTTTCTCCATTTTCCTCCTCCACGGACGGCTTGGTGTTAAGAACCTCAGTCCCCCTGCTCTTATACGTCTTGTCCAGAGCCGAACGCAAACATCCGGACGAACCACTTCCTCCTCCTTGGCCTTCTGTTTTCTCATTTCTGCCTGAAATTCAGCTCTTCAAGCTTCCAGGTCCATTCTTCCTCCTTGTTTTCCAGGACTGCTCTTGATTCTCGTTGCTAGATCTGCAGCTCTTCTTCCGTTTCCTCAGAGCAGCCTGGAGCACAGAGATCTCTGCTCTCGGTCTCTGCAGCTCGGCATCTTTCTCCTCCATAATCTGGCTGACTGCAGTGTTTGTGATTTCTTGTAAATCATCAAACTGAGGGCCTCCTGTTTGTCATTTCTCTTCGCCTGAAATTAGGGATGCACCGATACCCATACCAGCATGGGGTATCTGTCCGATACCCTGTTCCTGTACTCGTACTCATATTCATAAAAGTGTCCTGATACCACAGCACCCGATACCACTTTAAGGCAGCGTGACATTCAGTTGGGCTGTCAGGTGCTAATTGAGAGCAAGGAGGAGCAATGTCGGCGGTGTGGAGGTATTTCAAAGTGGATGATGGTGACAAAAGTAAAACGGACTGCAAATTATGCTCTGCAAAGTTGTCAAGGGGAGGGACGAAAGCGAATACTTTCAACACAAGCAATCTGATAAAACATCTAAAAAAAACAACACGATGCTGAGTTCAAAGAGGGTTAGGGTCAGTCACAGCAATTTCTTACAGCCAGAGAATGAAACAATATCTGATGAAAATGAAACATGTTTTCAAGTAAATGTAAGAAGTGTAATGGTATTAATAATTATTCATATTCAAATGTAAGTACTTGTAATTGGATTGAAAAAATGTGGTATCGGTGCATCCCTACCTGAAATTCAGCTCCTCACCTTTGCAGGTCCACTCTTCCTCCTTGTTTTCTAGGACCACTCTTGATTCTCCTTGCCAGACTTTTTTCTCAAGAAGTTCTTCATTATCAACATGGGGGTTTGATGTCAGACCCTCGACATCAAACTGAAGAACCTCTGTGTTCTCCTCCTCGGGGATGTCCAGCTCAGGCTCTGAAGCAGGTGTTTCTGGATCCAGGCTCTGCAGGCAGGTCAGTTCAGTCTCTGTGCTGGACAGTACGAGCTCTGTCACATATGGAAGAGTTTGGCCTTGGCAGACATTAGATCTTCTTTCACGCGCATCTCCCAGCCCTAAATGTGGGACTTGACGAGAAAGTGCAGACTGGTGTCGTCTGATTCCATCTTTCGTGTTGATGTGTTTCAGTGAACGACACTCGAGTATGTAGTCCTTTATGCTGAACTTCAGTTACTGAGTGAAGGGTAGAATATTTTTGAGTGTGTAAAAAATTCTGAAGCCTTCTATTGTTTTCAGACATCACAGCTTTTGTGACATCATCAAAGAACACTATAGTAGCACAAATCGTAACCGTAGTAACCATCCACCTTTGATGTGTGAATTTAAAACCTTATCCATAGCATGTTCTGTGGTTGCCAGGGTAACAGAAAGTGCAGCTCAAATAAATGGAGGAATCTCTGGAATGTCATATGATGGGATGGGTGGTTGATGAAGTTTTGGCAGATTATGATGTGATTCCAGGTTTGCCAACTTTCCCGCTTCTGGCGTGTGACACATGTTTAACAGTTGTGAATTTCACTCTTGAACAGACTTGTTCTTTCCATCCATCTCTCTTTGAATTGCTCTCCTGAGTTTCTGTTTTGCTCGTCTTATTGAACTGGTGTAAATAATTTTATCGCTTTTCACCAGTTCCTCCTCTTCAGTTCCCCCCTCTCTTCTTAGTTCAGTCCCTCTGCTCTTGTACAGCTCGTCCAGAACGGCACGCAAACATCCAGACGAACCACTTCCTTGGCCTTCTGTTTCTCATTTCTGCCTGAAATTCAGCTCTTCAAGCTTCCAGGTCCATTCTTCCTCCTTGTTTTCCAGGACTGCTCTTGATTCTCGTTGCTAGATCTGCAGCTCTTCTTCCGTTTCCTCAGAGCAGCCTGGAGCACAGAGATCTCTGCTCTCGGTCTCTGCAGCTCGGCATCTTTCTCCTCCATAATCTGGCTGACTGCAGTGTTTGTGATTTCTTGTAAATCATCAAACTGAGGGCCTCCTGTTTGTCATTTCTCTTCGCCTGAAATTAGGGATGCACCGATACCCATACCAGCATGGGGTATCTGTCCGATACCCTGTTCCTGTACTCGTACTCGTATTCATAAAAGTGTCCTGATACCACAGCACCCGATACCACTTTAAGGCAGCGTGACGTTCAGTTGGGCTGTCAGGTGCTAATTGAGAGCAAGGAGGAGCAATGTCGGCGGTGTGGAGGTATTTCAAAGTGGATGATGGTGACAAAAGTAAAACGGACTGCAAATTATGCTCTGCAAAGTTGTCAAGGGGAGGGACGAAAGCGAATACTTTCAACACAAGCAATCTGATAAAACATCTAAAAAAAACAACACGATGCTGAGTTCAAAGAGGGTTAGGGTCAGTCACAGCAATTTCTTACAGCCAGAGAATGAAACAATATCTGATGAAAATGAAACATGTTTTCAAGTAAATGTAAGAAGTGTAATGGTATTAATAATTATTCATACTCAAATGTAAGTACTTGTACTTGTAATTGATTGAAAAAATGTGGTATCGGTGCATCCCTACCTGAAATTCAGCTCCTCACCTTTCCAGGTCCACTCTTCCTCCTTGTTTTCTAGGACCACTCTTGATTCTCCTTGCCAGACTTTTTTCTCAAGAAGTTCTTCATTATCAACATGGGGTTTGATGTCAGACCCTCGACATCAAACTGAAGAACCTCTGTGTTCTCCTCCTCGGGGATGTCCAGCTCAGGCTCTGAAGCAGGTGTTTCTGGATCCAGGCTCTGCAGGCAGGTCAGTTCAGTCTCTGTGCTGGACAGTACGAGCTCTGTCACATATGGAAGAGTTTGGCCTTGGCAGACATTAGATCTTCTTTCACGCGCATCTCCCAGCCCTAAATGTGGGACTTGACGAGAAAGTGCAGACTGGTGTCATCTGATTCCATCTTTCTTTGTGTTGATGTGTTTCAGTGAACGACACTCGAGTATGTAGTCCTTTATGCTGAACTTCAGTTACTGAGTGAAGGGTAGAATATTTGAGTGTGTAAAAAATTTCTGAAGCCTTCTATTGCTTTCAGACATCACAGCTTTTGTGACATCATCAAAGAACACTATAGTAGCACAAATCGTAACCGTAGTAACCATCCACCTTTGATGTGTGAATTTAAAACCCTATCCATAGCATGTTCTGTGGTTGCCAGGGTAACAGAAAGTGCAGCTCAAATAAATGGAGGAATCTCTGGAATGTCATATGATGGGATGAGTGGTTTATGAAGTTTTGGCAGATTATGATGTGATTCCAGGTTTGCCAACTCTCCCGCTTCTGGCGTGTGACACATGCTTTCACTCTCAATCTCACACTCTCACGCTGCCTGTCTCTGCAGCTCGGCGTCTTTCTCCTCCATAATCTGGCTGACTGCAGTGTCTGTGATTTCTTGTAAATCATTCATTCGGAAGAAGACCATTTTCTCCATTTTCTCCTCCACGGACGGCTTGGTGTTAAGAACCTCAGTCCCCCTGCTCTTATACGTCTTGTCCAGAGCCGAACGCAAACATCCGGACGAACCACTTCCTCCTCCTTGGCCTTCTGTTTTCTCATTTCTGCCTGAAATTCAGCTCTTCAAGCTTCCAGGTCCATTCTTCCTCCTTGTTTTCCAGGACTGCTCTTGATTCTCGTTGCTAGATCTGCAGCTCTTCTTCCGTTTCCTCAGAGCAGCCTGGAGCACAGAGATCTCTGCTCTCGGTCTCTGCAGCTCGGCATCTTTCTCCTCCATAATCTGGCTGACTGCAGTGTTTGTGATTTCTTGTAAATCATCAAACTGAGGGCCTCCTGTTTGTCATTTCTCTTCGCCTGAAATTAGGGATGCACCGATACCCATACCAGCATGGGGTATCTGTCCGATACCCTGTTCCTGTACTCGTACTCGTATTCATAAAAGTGTCCTGATACCACAGCACCCGATACCACTTTAAGGCAGCGTGACGTTCAGTTGGGCTGTCAGGTGCTAATTGAGAGCAAGGAGGAGCAATGTCGGCGGTGTGGAGGTATTTCAAAGTGGATGATGGTGACAAAAGTAAAACGGACTGCAAATTATGCTCTGCAAAGTTGTCAAGGGGAGGGACGAAAGCGAATACTTTCAACACAAGCAATCTGATAAAACATCTAAAAAAAAACACACGATGCTGAGTTCAAAGAGGGTTAGGGTCAGTCACAGCAATTTCTTACAGCCAGAGAATGAAACAATATCTGATGAAAATGAAACATGTTTTCAAGTAAATGTAAGAAGTGTAATGGTATTAATAATTATTCATATTCAAATGTAAGTACTTGTAATTGGATTGAAAAAATGTGGTATCGGTGCATCCCTACCTGAAATTCAGCTCCTCACCTTTGCAGGTCCACTCTTCTCCTTGTTTTCTGAAGAACCTCTGTGTTCTCCTCCTCGGGGATGTCCAGCTCAGGCTCTGAAGCAGGTGTTTCTGGATCCAGGCTCTGCAGGCAGGTCAGTTCAGTCTCTGTGCTGGACAGTACGAGCTCTGTCACATATGGAAGAGTTTGGCCTTGGCAGACATTAGATCTTCTTTCATGCGTATCTCCCAGCCCTAAATGTGGGACTTGACGAGAAAGTGCAGACTGGTGTCATCTGATTCCATCTTTCTTTGTGTTGATGTGTTTCAGTGAACGACACTCGAGTATGTAGTCCTTTATGCTGAACTTCAGTTACTGAGTGAAGGGTAGAATATTTTGAGTGTGTAAAAAATTTCTGAAGCCTTCTATTGCTTTCAGACATCA
>NW_026116612.1:0-22566 GCF_001640805.2 Lates calcarifer
CTGTGATAATATTATTCAGAGCTCATCATCTGTGACAGATCATGGCTCTATTGACTGTAACCTCCCTGTGGCAGCTTCTCACAGACACAATCAACTCCTCTTCCCCTCCCCCCTCAGACACACACAGACACACACACACAGAGACCCCCTTCCAAAAACCCATCAAAGAGTAATACAATGGCTCCATCTGTAGGATAAAGTAGAGAGTCGCAACAGGAAGTTACCCCAAAATCTGAGGTTTCAAACAGGAAGTTGGGTTTCCGAACTTTGACGGGCCAGAACCGGCACACGCTTCGACCCAAACTCACAATTTTCGGAGCCAGTCTTCCAAAAATCCTTAAGTCTGTCCTGACAACATTTGAAGTGAATCTGGTCACCCGTCTAGAAACTGGACATCACACTATAAAATATGTCATTTCCTGCTATAAATAGGTGGTGCTACAACAATTGTATGAATATTGACATATGGATGTGTGCAGATAGGTACCATTAACAATCCTGTAAAGTTTGATGCAGTTTGGACAAAGTATGGCCGAAATATAGCAAATTTAAAGCAACTTCCTGTTTTGTGGCGAGTGATCGAACTTTGAGGGGCCATAACTTCCACGCCCTTCAATGAAAAGTCCGAAACTTTTGCAATTTAACTTCGTCTATGTCTTAAGAACAAATTATCAAATTTTGAAGTCAATCGGATAATGCGTCTAGGACTAGTTCGCGTTCAAGCGACCCCTGGAAATGGCCAAAAACACACAATTTTTTCACCTTCCGGTCAAAATAAAAATACTTTCTGTTGGGTTTAGAATATGGCTCCAAGAGACTTTTTGGTGCGTCATGGGATGTTACATATGTGTGCAGATTTTCAGATTTTTAGGCGCAACGGGCTTGAGGGGCTGTTCCGTTAAAAATGTAGGTGGCGCTACCGAGGCCATTTTGCCACACCCATGCTCAAGACCCCTAAATTCTTAAATTTTTCGCCGTGCCTGACGCGTCTGCAAATTTTCAGGAGTTTTGACGCATTTTAAGGCCCTCAAAAAGGCGATCAAAGAGGCGGAAAAAGAAGAAAAAAAATAATAATAATAATAAATAATAAACGCAAGTAGCAGCCGTTGAACGGGCCCTCGCACCCGGCGCCCGTCGGGGAGCGGCGACCGCGGGACCCCGGCAACCGCGGGGTCAACGCAGGTCGCAGGGCACACGCTGGCGTAACAGTTCACACTTCCGAGATGTAAAAATTTTAAATAAAAGCTTTTACGCTAATTATTTTCTGTGATAATATTTTCAGAGCTCATCATCTGTGACAGCTCTTGGCTCTCTTGACTGTAACCTCCCTGTGGCAGCTTCTCACAGACTCAATCAACTCCTCTTCCCCTCCCCCCTCAAACACAAACACAAACACACACACACACACCACACACACACACACACACACAGATACCCCCTCCCAAAAGGAGATAAAACTCAGTTTTAACTTGAGTTTAAAAGCTTTGAGCTTTGAGCAAAAGCATTTTTTTAAGTTCTGTTATTGGGTGCATATATAAATCATTTATGCTTAAACAAGGCTTATAATGAAGTTATTTGAACAGTGAATATCTCATCTGCCTAAAGTCAGGGCGAAGCCACTAACCAGCTGTAGGGATGGGTATCATTAGGATTTTATCTTATCCATACAGACCCCTATCAGTCCAGCTCAGACTGTTACTGGTTTAAGAGAGTGAAGTTTATAGCAATTTGCAAAATTTGGAGATTAGTGACAAACTAACCAGTTTAGACTACATACAGACAAGCTTTCATTTTAGCTGTTAGTAACAGTTTGCCATGAGCTTTAACCAGCGTGCTGTGCTTCCTGTTAAACATGTTATGAGACTGTGGACCAAGGCTGAAAATATTACTTTACTAACTACTGCCGAACAGGCGCTTTGACAAAGAAAAGGTAAAGGCCAGCAGCTTTTACTTTTCAATGCACTTGTCGTCAACTTGAGTGGCTTATATTCAGCTGGTTCACCTCGACGCCCGTGGACCTTAGTGCACTTTTCCTGTCGCCGTACACTGAGTAACACGAAAAAATCAGCTGACCCCGTGTGAAATTTCCTAACTGATCAAAACCAAACTGTAAAGACAGCATCAATCCACGCTCAGCTTTGGTCAAGGGGAGACATATGGGAGAAGATGAGTAGAGAGATGGAAAGAAACAGAAAGGGTGATGGAGAAAGATTACATGAATTCAAAATAACCTACAATTCCTTAAAATTAATTTGAAGCCAGTTTAATTTTTTGAGCCAGCTTTGACATCTGCAGATATGAGTTTTCTGAAGAGGGGCCTGCTGAGGTTAGATGTGCTGAATAATATCCATTTTCATATCAGAAAAAACACTGCATTAAACATTGTCTTAGCTCACTGAGCTGAGGTCAACAGGTAATATAACCAACCTGTGAGGTGGCTCACCCCCGTAAGATAAACACATAAATGATCCCTGATAGAACCGATAATTAAAGGCACATCAGTGACAGGGAATGCTATTAAAACTAAACTATAAACTGGTGACATTAACTGCAAAAGAAGATTTTTATTGATACATTTCAGGTAGAATTTAGTTTTCAATAAGGAAAATGCTGTAAGAAACCTGAATTTGTTGCAACAAATTTAAAATAAAAGCTTTTATGCTAATTATTTTCCTGTGATAATATTTTTCAGAACTCATCATCTGTGACAGCTCATGGCTCTCTTGACTGTAACCTCCCTGTGGCAGCTTCTCACAGACTCAATCAACTCCTCTTCCCCTCCCCCTCAAACACACACACACAGACACACACACACAGAGACCCCCTTCCAAAAACCCATCAAAGAGTAATACAATGGCTCCATCTGTAGGATAAAGTAGAGAGTCGCAACAGGAAGTTACCCCAAAATCTGAGGTTTCAAACAGGAAGTTGGGTTTCCGAACTTTGACGGGCCAGAACCGGCACACGCTTCGACCCAAACTCACAATTTTCGGAGCCAGTCTTCCAAAATTGTCAAGGAGGGGCTGACAACATTTGAAGTGAATCTGGTCACCCGTCTAGAAACTGGACATCACACTATAAAATATGTCATTTCCTGCTATAAATAGGTGGCGCTACAACAATTGTATGAATATTGACATATGGATGTGTGCAGATAGGTACCATTAACAATCCTGTAAAGTTTGATGCAGTTTGGACAAAGTATGGCCGAAATATAGCAAAAAATAAAGCAACTTCCTGTTTCGTGGCGAGTAATCGAACTTTGAGGGGCCATAACTTCCACGCCCTTCAACAAAAACTCAAAATCTGCCGCAATTTAACATCGTCTATGTCTTAAGAACATACTATTAAGTTTTGAAGTCAATGGGATAATGCGTCTAGGACTAGTTCGCGTTCAAGCGACCCCTGGAAATGGCCAAAAACACACAATTTTTTCACCTTCCGGTCAAAATAAAAATACTTTCTGTTGGGTTTAGAATATGGCTCCAAGAGACTTTTTGGTGCGTCATGGGATGTTACATATGTGTGCAGATTTTCAGATTTTTAGGCGCAACGGGCTTGAGGGGCTGTTCCGTTTAAAAATGTAGGTGGCGCTACCGAGGGCATTTTACCACGCCCATGCTCAAGACCCCTAAATTATTAAATTTTTCGCCGTGCCTGACGCGTCTGCAAATTTTGGTAAGTTTTCACGCATGTTAAGGCCCTCAAAAAGCCGATCTAAGAGGCGGAAAAAGAAGAAAAAAAAATAATAATAATAATAATTAAAGCTGCGAGCAGCGTTGAACGGGCCCTCGCACCCGGCGCCCGTCGGGGGAGCGGCGACCGCGGGACCCCGGCAACCGCGGGGTCAACGCAGGTCGCAGGGCACACGCTGGCGTAACAGTTCACACTTCCCAGATGTAAAAATTTTAAATAAAAGCTTTTATGCTAATTATTTTCTGTGATAATATTATTCAGAGCTCATCATCTGTGACAGACTCATTGGCTCTACTTGACTGTAACCTCCCTGTGGCAGCTTCTCACAGACACAATCAACTCCTCTTCCCCTCCCCCCTCAGACACACACAGACACACACACACAGAGACCCCCTTCCAAAAACCCATCAAAGAGTAATACAATGGCTCCATCTGTAGGATAAAGTAGAGAGTCGCAACAGGAAGTTACCCCAAAATCTGAGGTTTCAAACAGGAAGTTGGGTTTCCGAACTTTGACGGGCCAGAACCGGCACACGCTTCGACCAAACTCACAATTTTCGGAGCCAGTCTTCCAAAAATCCTTAAGTCTGTCCTGACAACATTTGAAGTGAATCTGGTCACCCGTCTAGAAACTGGACATCACACCTATAAAATATGTCATTTCCTGCTATAAATAGGTGGTGCTACAACAATTGTATGAATATTGACATATGGATGTGTGCAGATAGGTACCATTAACAATCCTGTAAAGTTTGATGCAGTTTGGACAAAGTATGGCCGAAATATAGCAAATTTAAAGCAACTTCCTGTTTTGTGGCGAGTGATCGAACTTTGAGGGGCCATAACTTCCACGCCCTTCAATGAAAAGTCCGAAACTTTTGCAATTTAACTTCGTCTATGTCTTAAGAACAAATTATCAAATTTTGAAGTCAATCGGATAATGCGTCTAGGACTAGTTCGCGTTCAAGCGACCCTGGAAATGGCCAAAAACACACAATTTTTTCACCTTCCGGTCAAAATAAAAATACTTTCTGTTGGGTTTAGAATATGGCTCCAAGAGACTTTTTGGTGCGTCATGGGATGTTACATATGTGTGCAGATTTTCAGATTTTTAGGCGCAACGGGCTTGAGGGGCTGTTCCGTTAAAAATGTAGGTGGCGCTACCGAGGCCATTTTGCCACACCCATGCTCAAGACCCCTAAATTCTTAAATTTTTCGCCGTGCCTGACGCGTCTGCAAATTTTCAGGAGTTTTGACGCATGTTAAGGCCCTCAAAAAGGCGATCAAAGAGGCGGAAAAAGAAGAAAAAAATAATAATAATAATAATAATAATAATCCTTGCAACTCGTTGCAATAGTCCTTGCAAAACGCAACTAGTCGGAATCGACTGTTGAACGGGCCCTCGCACCCGGCGCCCGTCGGGGGAGCGGCGACCGCGGACCCCGGCAACCGCGGGGTCAACGCAGGTCGCAGGGTACACGCTGGCGTAACAGTTCACACTTCCCAGATGTAAAAATTTTAAATAAAAGCTTTTATGCTAATTATTTTCTGTGATAATATTTTTCAGAGCTCATCATCTGTGACAGCTCTTGGCTCTCCTGACTGTAACCTCCCTGTGGCAGCTTCTCACAGACTCAATTCAACTCCTCTTCCCCTCCCCCCTCAAACACAAACACAAACACACACACACAAACACAGAGAGAGATACCCCCTCCCAAAAGGAGATAAAACTCAGTTTTAACTTGACTTTACAAGCTTTGAGCTTTGAGCAAAAGCATTTTTTTAAGTTCTGTTATTGGGTGCATATATAAATCATTTATGCTTAAACAAGGCTTATAATGAAGTTATTTGAATAGTGAATATCTCATCTGCCTAAAGTCAGGGCGAAGCCACTAACCAGCTGTAGGGATGGGTATCATTAGGATTTTATCTTTATCCATACAGACCCCTATCAGTCCAGCTCAGACTGTTACTGGTTTAAGAGAGTGAAGTTTATAGCAATTTGCAAAATTTGGAGATTAGTGACAAACTAACCAGTTAGACTACATACAGACAAGCTTTCATTTTAGCTGTTAGTAACAGTTTGCCATGAGCTTAACCAGCGTGCTGTGCTTCCTGTTAAACATGTCATGAGACTGTGGACAACGCTGAAAATATTACTTTACTAACTACTGGCTGAACAGGCGCTTTGACAAAGAAAAGGTAAAGGCCAGCAGCTTTTACTTTTCAATGCACTTGTCGTCAACTTGAGTGGCTTATATTCAGCTGGTTCACCTCGACGCCGGTGGATGTAGACATGCACTTTTCCTGTTGCCGTACACTGAGTAACACGAAAAAATCAGCTGACCCCTTGTGAAATTTCCTAACTGATCAAAACCAAACTGTAAAGACAGCATCAATCCACGCTCAGCTTTGGTCAAGGGGAGACATATGGTAAGATTACATGAATTCATGTAATCTTCTTTGAGGCTACAATTTCAGACTTAACTTAGTCATTCACTAGTGTCTTGGCAGCGTTTATGGGGTTTTTAGACAGGTCTCTCACTGGTTTTCTTTCCAGGGTCATTGAAATCTTTGGCTTCCTACCTCTGCCAGGCTTGTTCTGCACAGTGTGGCTCTCCTTGAATTTCTCGGTGACGCTTCTCATTTGAGTTCTTGACGCTTGGAAATGCTGTGATAACTTTGTATATCCTTCTCCTGCTTCCTGAGCATCGACAATTCTTTTCTTCAAGTCTACAGTGATTTCCTTAGTTTTTGGCATGATGCTTTCTCAAGTGACAGCTCAAATCTTAACTGAAGTTTTTATCCCGCGTGTAAAGCAGCTCTTGGCTCTCCTGACTGTAACCTCTCTGTGGCAGCTTCTCACAGACTCAATCAACTCCTCTTCCCCTCCCCCCTCAACACAAACACAAACACACAACACACACACACACACACACACACACACACACAGAGACCCCCTTCCAAAAACCCATCAAAGAGTAATACAATGGCTCCATCTATAGGATAAAGTAGAGAGTCGCAACAGGAAGTTACCCCAAAATCTGAGGTTTCAAACAGGAAGTTGGGTTTCCGAACTTTGACGGGCCAGAACCGGCACACGCTTCGACCAAAACTCACAATTTTCGGAGGACTTCTTCCAAAAATTGTCAAGGAGGGGCTGACAACATTTGAAGTGAATCTGGTCACCCGTCTAGAAACTGGACATCACACTATAAAATATGTCATTTCCTGCTATAAATAGGTGGCGCTACAACAATTGTATGAATATTGACATATGGATGTGTGCAGATAGGTACCATTAACAATCCTGTAAAGTTTGATGCAGTTTGGACAAAGTATGGCCGAAATATAGCAAATATAAAGCAACTTCCTGTTTCGTGGCGAGTGATCGAACTTTGAGGGGCCATAACTTCCACGCCCTTCAATGAAAAGTCCAAAACTTTTGCAATTTAACTTCGTCTATGTCTTAAGAACAAATTATCAAATTTTGAAGTCAATCGGATAATGCGTCTAGGACTAGTTCGCGTTCAAGCGACCCCTGGAAATGGCCAAAAACACACAATTTTTTCACCTTCCGGTCAAAATAAAAATACTTTCTGTTGGGTTTAGGATATGGCTCCAAGAGACTTTTTGGTGCGTCATGGGATGTTACATATGTGTGCAGATTTTCAGATTTTTAGGCGCAACGGGCTTGAGGGGCTGTTCCGTTTAAAAATGTAGGTGGCGCTACCGAGGCCATTTTGCCACACCCATGCTCAAGACCCCTAAATTCTTAAATTTTTCGCCGTGCCTGACGCGTCTGCAAATTTTCAGGAGTTTTGACGCATTGTTAAGGCCCTCAAAAAGGCGATCAAAGAGGCGGAAAAAGAAGAAAAAAAATAATAATAATAATAATAATAATAAACGAACGAAAACAAGAGGTTTGCAACTCGTTGCATGCCGTTGCACGCAACTCGTTCTAATAATAATAATAATAATTAAAGCTGCGAGCAGCGTTGAACGGGCCCTCGCACCCGGCGCCCGTCGGGGGAGCGGCGACCGCGGGACCCCGGCAACCGCGGGGTCAACGCAGGTCGCAGGGCACACGCTGGCGTAACAGTTCACACTTCCGAGATGTAAAAATTTTAAATAAAAGCTTTTATGCTAATTATTTTCTGTGATAATATTTTTCAGAGCTCATCATCTGTGACAGCTCTTGGCTCTCCTGACTGTAACCTCTCTGTGGCAGCTTCTCACAGACTCAATCAACTCCTCTTCCCCTCCCCCCTCAAACACAAACACAAACACAAACACACACACACACACACAGATACCCCCTCCCAAAAGGAGATAAAACTCAGTTTTAACTTGAGTTTACAAGCTTTGAGCTTTGAGCAAAAGCATTTTTTTGCAAGTTCTGTTATTGGGTGCATATATAAATCATTTATGCTTAAACAAGGGTTATAATGAAGTTATTTGAACAGTGAATATCTCATCTGCCTAAAGTCAGGGCGAAGCCACTAACCAGCTGTAGGGATGGGTATCATTAGGATTTTATCTTTATCCATACAGACCCCTATCAGTCCAGCTCAGACTGTTACTGGTTTAAGAGAGTGAAGTTTATAGCAATTTGCAAAATTTGGAGATTAGTGACAAACTAACCAGTTAGACTACATACAGACAAGCTTTCATTTTAGCTGTTAGTAACAGTTTGCCATGAGCTTAACCAGCGTGCTGTGCTTCGTGTTAAACATGTCATGAGACTGTGGACAACGTTTGAGCCAGCTTTGACATCTGCAGATATGAGTTTCTGAAGAGGGGCCTGCTGAGGTTAGATGTGCTGAATAATATCCATTTTCATATCAGAAAAAACACTGCATTAAACATTGTCTTAGCTCACTGAGCTGAGGTCAACAGGTAATATAACCAACCTGTGAGGTGGCTCACCCCCGTAAGATAAACACATAAATGATCCCTGATAGAACCGATAATTAAAGGCACATCAGTGACAGGGAATGCTATTAAAACTAAACTATAAACTGGTGACATTAACTGCAAAAGAAGATTTTTATTGATACATTTCAGGTAGAATTTAGTTTTCAATAAGGAAAATGCTGTAAGAAACCTGAATTTGTTGCAACAAATTTAAAATAAAAGCTTTTATGCTAATTATTTTCTGTGATAATATTTTTCAGAGCTCATCATCTGTGACAGCTCTTGGCTCTCCTGACTGTAACCTCCCTGTGGCAGCTTCTCACAGACTCAATCAACTCCTCTTCCCCTCCCCCCTCAAACACACACACACAGACACACACACACAGAGACCCCCTTCCAAAAACCCATCAAAGAGTAATACAATGGCTCCATCTGTAGGATAAAGTAGAGAGTCGCAACAGGAAGTTACCCCAAAATCTGAGGTTTCAAACAGGAAGTTGGGTTTCCGAACTTTGACGGGCCAGAACCGGCACACGCTTCGACCCAAACTCACAATTTTCGGAGGACTTCTTCCAAAAATTGTCAAGGAGGGGCTGACAACATTTGAAGTGAATCTGGTCACCCGTCTAGAAACTGGACATCACACTATAAAATATGTCATTTCCTGCTATAAATAGGTGGCGCTACAACAATTGTATGAATATTGACATATGGATGTGTGCAGATAGGTACCATTAACAATCCTGTAAAGTTTGATGCAGTTTGGACAAAGTATGGCCGAAATATAGCAAAAATAAAGCAACTTCCTGTTTCGTGGCGAGTAATCGAACTTTGAGGGGCCATAACTTCCACGCCCTTCAACAAAAACTCAAAATCTGCCGCAATTTAACATCGTCTATGTCTTAAGAACATACTATTAAGTTTTGAAGTCAATGGGATAATGCGTCTAGGACTAGTTCGCGTTCAAGCGACCCCTGGAAATGGCCAAAAACACACAATTTTTTCACCTTCCGGTCAAAATAAAAATACTTTCTGTTGGGTTTAGAATATGGCTCCAAGAGACTTTTTGGTGCGTCATGGGATGTTACATATGTGTGCAGATTTTCAGATTTTTAGGCGCAACGGGCTTGAGGGGCTGTTCCGTTTAAAAATGTAGGTGGCGCTACCGAGGGCATTTTACCACGCCCATGCTCAAGACCCCTAAATTATTAAATTTTTCGCCGTGCCTGACGCGTCTGCAAATTTTGGTAAGTTTTCACGCATGTTAAGGCCCTCAAAAAGCCGATCTAAGAGGCGGAAAAAGAAGAAAAAAAAATAATAATAATAATAATAATTAAAGCTGCGAGCAGCGTTGAACGGGCCCTCGCACCCGGCGCCCGTCGGGGGGAGCGGCGACCGCGGGACCCCGGCAACCGCGGGGTCAACGCAGGTCGCAGGGCACACGCTGGCGTAACAGTTCACACTTCCGAGATGTAAAAATTTTAAATAAAAGCTTTTATGCTAATTATTTTCTGTGATAATATTTTTCAGAGCTCATCATCTGTGACAGCTCTTGGCTCTCCTGACTGTAACCTCTCTGTGGCAGCTTCTCACAGACTCAATCAACTCCTCTTCCCCTCCCCCCTCAAACACAAACACAAACACAAACACACACACACACACACAGATACCCCCTCCCAAAAGGAGATAAAACTCAGTTTTAACTTGAGTTTACAAGCTTTGAGCTTTGAGCAAAAGCATTTTTTTGCAAGTTCTGTTATTGGGTGCATATATAAATCATTTATGCTTAAACAAGGGTTATAATGAAGTTATTTGAACAGTGAATATCTCATCTGCCTAAAGTCAGGGCGAAGCCACTAACCAGCTGTAGGGATGGGTATCATTAGGATTTTATCTTTATCCATACAGACCCCTATCAGTCCAGCTCAGACTGTTACTGGTTTAAGAGAGTGAAGTTTATAGCAATTTGCAAAATTTGGAGATTAGTGACAAACTAACCAGTTAGACTACATACAGACAAGCTTTCATTTTAGCTGTTAGTAACAGTTTGCCATGAGCTTAACCAGCGTGCTGTGCTTCGTGTTAAACATGTCATGAGACTGTGGACAACGTTTGAGCCAGCTTTGACATCTGCAGATATGAGTTTCTGAAGAGGGGCCTGCTGAGGTTAGATGTGCTGAATAATATCCATTTTCATATCAGAAAAAACACTGCATTAAACATTGTCTTAGCTCACTGAGCTGAGGTCAACAGGTAATATAACCAACCTGTGAGGTGGCTCACCCCCGTAAGATAAACACATAAATGATCCCTGATAGAACCGATAATTAAAGGCACATCAGTGACAGGGAATGCTATTAAAACTAAACTATAAACTGGTGACATTAACTGCAAAAGAAGATTTTTATTGATACATTTCAGGTAGAATTTAGTTTTCAATAAGGAAAATGCTGTAAGAAACCTGAATTTGTTGCAACAAATTTAAAATAAAAGCTTTTATGCTAATTATTTTCTGTGATAATATTTTTCAGAGCTCATCATCTGTGACAGCTCTTGGCTCTCCTGACTGTAACCTCCCTGTGGCAGCTTCTCACAGACTCAATCAACTCCTCTTCCCCTCCCCCCTCAAACACACACACACAGACACACACACACAGAGACCCCCTTCCAAAAACCCATCAAAGAGTAATACAATGGCTCCATCTGTAGGATAAAGTAGAGAGTCGCAACAGGAAGTTACCCCAAAATCTGAGGTTTCAAACAGGAAGTTGGGTTTCCGAACTTTGACGGGCCAGAACCGGCACACGCTTCGACCCAAACTCACAATTTTCGGAGGACTTCTTCCAAAAATTGTCAAGGAGGGGCTGACAACATTTGAAGTGAATCTGGTCACCCGTCTAGAAACTGGACATCACACTATAAAATATGTCATTTCCTGCTATAAATAGGTGGCTGCTACAACAATTGTATGAATATTGACATATGGATGTGTGCAGATAGGTACCATTAACAATCCTGTAAAGTTTGATGCAGTTTGGACAAAGTATGGCCGAAATATAGCAAAAATAAAGCAACTTCCTGTTTCGTGGCGAGTAATCGAACTTTGAGGGGCCATAACTTCCACGCCCTTCAACAAAAACTCAAAATCTGCCGCAATTTAACATCGTCTATGTCTTAAGAACATACTATTAAGTTTTGAAGTCAATGGGATAATGCGTCTAGGACTAGTTCGCGTTCAAGCGACCCCTGGAAATGGCCAAAAACACACAATTTTTTCACCTTCCGGTCAAAATAAAAATACTTTCTGTTGGGTTTAGAATATGGCTCCAAGAGACTTTTTGGTGCGTCATGGGATGTTACATATGTGTGCAGATTTTCAGATTTTTAGGCGCAACGGGCTTGAGGGGCTGTTCCGTTTAAAAATGTAGGTGGCGCTACCGAGGGCATTTTACCACGCCCATGCTCAAGACCCCTAAATTATTAAATTTTTCGCCGTGCCTGACGCGTCTGCAAATTTTGGTAAGTTTTCACGCATGTTAAGGCCCTCAAAAAGCCGATCTAAGAGGCGGAAAAAGAAGAAAAAAAATAATAATAATAATAATTAAAGCTGCGAGCAGCGTTGAACGGGCCCTCGCACCCGGCGCCCGTCGGGGGAGCGGCGACCGCGGGACCCCGGCAACCGCGGGGTCAACGCAGGTCGCAGGGCACACGCTGGCGTAACAGTTCACACTTCCCAGATGTAAAAATTTTAAATAAAAGCTTTTACGCTAATTATTTTCTGTGATAATATTTTTCAGAGCTCATCATCTGTGACAGCTCTTGGCTCTCCTGACTGTAACCTCCCTGTGGCAGCTTCTCACAGACTCAATCAACTCCTCTTCCCCTCCCCCCTCAAACACAAACACAAACACACACACACACACACACACACACACACACACAGATACCCCCTCCCAAAAGGAGATAAAACTCAGTTTTAACTTGAGTTTAAAAGCTTTGAGCTTTGAGCAAAAGCATTTTTTTAAGTTCTGTTATTGGGTGCATATATAAATCATTTATGCTTAAACAAGGCTTATAATGAAGTTATTTGAACAGTGAATATCTCATCTGCCTAAAGTCAGGGCGAAGCCACTAACCAGCTGTAGGGATGGGTATCATTAGGATTTTATCTTTATCCATACAGACCCCTATCAGTCCAGCTCAGACTGTTACTGGTTTAAGAGAGTGAAGTTTATAGCAATTTGCAAAATTTGGAGATTAGTGACAAACTAACCAGTTAGACTACATACAGACAAGCTTTCATTTTAGCTGTTAGTAACAGTTTGCCATGAGCTTAACCAGCGTGCTGTGCTTCCTGTTAAACATGTCATGAGACTGTGGACAAGGCTGAAAATATTACTTTACTAACTACTTGCCGAACAGGCGCTTTGACAAAGAAAAGGTAAAGGCCAGCAGCTTTTACTTTTCAATGCACTTGTCGTCAACTTGAGTGGCTTATATTCAGCTGGTTCACCTCGACGCCCGTGGACCTAGTGCACTTTTCCTGTCGCCGTACACTGAGTAACACGAAAAAATCAGCTGACCCCGTGTGAAATTTCCTAACTGATCAAAACCAAACTGTAAAGACAGCATCAATCCACGCTCAGCTTTGGTCAAGGGGAGACATATGGGAGAAGATGAGTAGAGAGATGGAAAGAAACAGAAAGGGTGATGGAGAAAGATTACATGAATTCAAAATAACCTACAATTCCTTAAAATTAATTTGAAGCCAGTTTAATTTTTTGAGCCAGCTTTGACATCTGCAGATATGAGTTTCTGAAGAGGGGCCTGCTGAGGTTAGATGTGCTGAATAATATCCATTTTCATATCAGAAAAAACACTGCATTAAACATTGTCTTAGCTCACTGAGCTGAGGTCAACAGGTAATATAACCAACCTGTGAGGTGGCTCACCCCCGTAAGATAAACACATAAATGATCCCTGATAGAACCGATAATTAAAGGCACATCAGTGACAGGGAATGCTATTAAAACTAAACTATAAACTGGTGACATTAACTGCAAAAGAAGATTTTTATTGATACATTTCAGGTAGAATTTAGTTTTCAATAAGGAAAATGCTGTAAGAAACCTGAATTTGTTGCAACAAATTTAAAATAAAAGCTTTTATGCTAATTATTTTCTGTGATAATATTTTTCAGAGCTCATCATCTGTGACAGCTCATGGCTCTCTTGACTGTAACCTCCCTGTGGCAGCTTCTCACAGACTCAATCAACTCCTCTTCCCCTCCCCCCTCAAACACACACACACAGACACACACACACAGAGACCCCCTTCCAAAAACCCATCAAAGAGTAATACAATGGCTCCATCTGTAGGATAAAGTAGAGAGTCGCAACAGGAAGTTACCCCAAAATCTGAGGTTTCAAACAGGAAGTTGGGTTTCCGAACTTTGACGGGCCAGAACCGGCACACGCTTCGACCCAAACTCACAATTTTCGGAGCCAGTCTTCCAAAAATTGTCAAGGAGGGGCTGACAACATTTGAAGTGAATCTGGTCACCCGTCTAGAAACTGGACATCACACTATAAAATATGTCATTTCCTGCTATAAATAGGTGGCGCTACAACAATTGTATGAATATTGACATATGGATGTGTGCAGATAGGTACCATTAACAATCCTGTAAAGTTTGATGCAGTTTGGACAAAGTATGGCCGAAATATAGCAAAAATAAAGCAACTTCCTGTTTCGTGGCGAGTAATCGAACTTTGAGGGGCCATAACTTCCACGCCCTTCAACAAAAACTCAAAATCTGCCGCAATTTAACATCGTCTATGTCTTAAGAACATACTATTAAGTTTTGAAGTCAATGGGATAATGCGTCTAGGACTAGTTCGCGTTCAAGCGACCCCTGGAAATGGCCAAAAACACACAATTTTTTCACCTTCCGGTCAAAATAAAAATACTTTCTGTTGGGTTTAGAATATGGCTCCAAGAGACTTTTTGGTGCGTCATGGGATGTTACATATGTGTGCAGATTTTCAGATTTTTAGGCGCAACGGGCTTGAGGGGCTGTTCCGTTTAAAAATGTAGGTGGCGCTACCGAGGGCATTTTACCACGCCCATGCTCAAGACCCCTAAATTATTAAATTTTTCGCCGTGCCTGACGCGTCTGCAAATTTTGGTAAGTTTTCACGCATGTTAAGGCCCTCAAAAAGCCGATCTAAGAGGCGGAAAAAGAAGAAAAAAAATAATAATAATAATAATAATAATAATAATAATTAAAGCTGACCGAGCAGCGTTGAACGGGGCCCCTCGCACTCGGCAGGCCCCCGTTGCGCCCACGCAACTCGTGCTCGGCCTAATAAAGCTGCGAGCAGCGTTGACGGCCCCGCCCCGGCGCCCGTCGGGGGAGCGGCGACCGCGGGACCCCGGCAACCGCGGGGTCAACGCAGGTCGCAGGGCACACGCTGGCGTAACAGTTCACACTTCCGAGATGTAAAAATTTTAAATAAAAGCTTTTATGCTAATTATTTTCTGTGATAATATTTTTCAGAGCTCATCATCTGTGACAGCTCTTGGCTCTCCTGACTGTAACCTCTCTGTGGCAGCTTCTCACAGACTCAATCAACTCCTCTTCCCCTCCCCCCTCAAACACAAACACAAACACAAACACACACACACACACAGATACCCCCTCCCAAAAGGAGATAAAACTCAGTTTTAACTTGAGTTTACAAGCTTTGAGCTTTGAGCAAAAGCATTTTTTTGCAAGTTCTGTTATTGGGTGCATATATAAATCATTTATGCTTAAACAAGGGTTATAATGAAGTTATTTGAACAGTGAATATCTCATCTGCCTAAAGTCAGGGCGAAGCCACTAACCAGCTGTAGGGATGGGTATCATTAGGATTTTATCTTTATCCATACAGACCCCTATCAGTCCAGCTCAGACTGTTACTGGTTTAAGAGAGTGAAGTTTATAGCAATTTGCAAAATTTGGAGATTAGTGACAAACTAACCAGTTAGACTACATACAGACAAGCTTTCATTTTAGCTGTTAGTAACAGTTTGCCATGAGCTTAACCAGCGTGCTGTGCTTCGTGTTAAACATGTCATGAGACTGTGGACAACGCTGAAAATATTACTTTACTAACTACTGCCGAACAGGCGCTTTGACAAAGAAAAGGTAAAGGCCAGCAGCTTTTACTTTTCAATGCACTTGTCGTCAACTTGAGTGGCTTATATTCAGCTGGTTCACCTCGACGCCGGTGGATGTGACGTGCACTTTTCCTGTCGCCGTACACTGTGTAACATGAAAATATCAGCCGACCCTTGTGAAATTTCCTAACTGATCAAAACCAAACTGTAAAGACTTTGGTCAAGGGAGACATATGGTAAGATTACATGAATTCAAAATAACCTACAATTCCTTCAAATTAATTTGAAGCCAGTTTAATTTTTTGAGCCAGCTTTGACATCTGCAGATATGAGTTTCTGAAGAGGGGCCTGCTGAGGTTAGATGTGCTGAATAATATCCATTTTCATATCAGAAAAAACACTGCATTAAACATTGTCTTAGCTCACTGAGCTGAGGTCAACAGGTAATATAAACCAACCTGTGAGGTGGCTCACCCCCGTAAGATAAACACATAAATGATCCCTGATAGAACCGATAATTAAAGGCACATCAGTGACAGGGAATGCTATTAAAACTAAACTATAAACTGGTGACATTAACTGCAAAAGAAGATTTTTATTGATACATTTCAGGTAGAATTTAGTTTTCAATAAGGAAAACTGCTGTAAGAAACCTGAATTTGTTGCAACAAATTTAAAATAAAAGCTTTTATGCTAATTATTTTCTGTGATAATATTTTTCAGAGCTCATCATCTGTGACAGCTCATGGCTCTCTTGACTGTAACCTCCCTGTGGCAGCTTCTCACAGACTCAATCAACTCCTCTTCCCCTCCCCCCTCAAACACACACACACAGACACACACACACAGAGACCCCCTTCCAAAAACCCATCAAAGAGTAATACAATGGCTCCATCTGTAGGATAAAGTAGAGAGTCGCAACAGGAAGTTACCCCAAAATCTGAGGTTTCAAACAGGAAGTTGGGTTTCCGAACTTTGACGGGCCAGAACCGGCACACGCTTCGACCCAAACTCACAATTTTCGGAGGCACGTTCTTCCAAAAATTGTCAAGGAGGGGCTGACAACATTTGAAGTGAATCTGGTCACCCGTCTAGAAACTGGACATCACACTATAAAATATGTCATTTCCTGCTATAAATAGGTGGCGCTACAACAATTGTATGAATATTGACATATGGATGTGTGCAGATAGGTACCATTAACAATCCTGTAAAGTTTGATGCAGTTTGGACAAAGTATGGCCGAAATATAGCAAAAATAAAGCAACTTCCTGTTTCGTGGCGAGTAATCGAACTTTGAGGGGCCATAACTTCCACGCCCTTCAACAAAAACTCAAAATCTGCCGCAATTTAACATCGTCTATGTCTTAAGAACATACTATTAAGTTTTGAAGTCAATGGATAATGCGTCTAGGACTAGTTCGCGTTCAAGCGACCCCTGGAAATGGCCAAAAACACACAATTTTTTCACCTTCCGGTCAAAATAAAAATACTTTCTGTTGGGTTTAGAATATGGCTCCAAGAGACTTTTTGGTGCGTCATGGGATGTTACATATGTGTGCAGATTTTCAGATTTTTAGGCGCAACGGGCTTGAGGGGCTGTTCCGTTTAAAAATGTAGGTGGCGCTACCGAGGGCATTTTACCACGCCCATGCTCAAGACCCCTAAATTATTAAATTTTTCGCCGTGCCTGACGCGTCTGCAAATTTTGGTAAGTTTTCACGCATGTTAAGGCCCTCAAAAAGCCGATCTAAGAGGCGGAAAAAGAAGAAAAAAATAATAATAATAATAATAATTAAAGCTGCGAGCAGGCGTTGAACGGGCCCTCGGCACCCGGCGCCCGTCGGGGGAGCGGCGACCGCGGGACCCCGGCAACCGCGGGGGTCAACGCAGGTCGCAGGGCACACGCTGGCGTAACAGTTCACACTTCCGAGATGTAAAAATTTTAAATAAAAGCTTTTACGCTAATTATTTTCTGTGATAATATTTTTCAGAGCTCATCATCTGTGACAGCTCTTGGCTCTCCTGACTGTAACCTCTCTGTGGCAGCTTCTCACAGACTCAATCAACTCCTCTTCCCCTCCCCCTCAAACACAAACACAAACACACCACACACACACACACAACACACAAGAATACCCCCTCCCAAAAGGAGATAAAACTCAGTTTTAACTTGAGTTTACAAGCTTTGAGCTTTGAGCAAAAGCATTTTTTTAAGTTCTGTTATTGGGTGCATATATAAATCATTTATGCTTAAACAAGGCTTATAATGAAGTTATTTGAACAGTGAATATCTCATCTGCCTAAAGTCAGGGCGAAGCCACTAACCAGCTGTAGGGATGGGTATCATTAGGATTTTATCTTTATCCATACAGACCCCTATCAGTCCAGCTCAGACTGTTACTGGTTTAAGAGAGTGAAGTTTATAGCAATTTGCAAAATTTGGAGATTAGTGACAAACTAACCAGTTAGACTACATACAGACAAGCTTTCATTTTAGCTGTTAGTAACAGTTTGCCATGAGCTTAACCAGCGTGCTGTGCTTCCTGTTAAACATGTCATGAGACTGTGGACAACGCTGAAAATATTACTTTACTAACTACTGGCCGAACAGGCGCTTTGACAAAGAAAAGGTAAAGGCCAGCAGCTTTTACTTTTCAATGCACTTGTCGTCAACTTGAGTGGCTTATATTCAGCTGGTTCACCTCGACGCCGGTGGACCTAGTGCACTTTTCCTGTCGCCGTACACTGAGTAACACGAAAAATCAGCTGACCCCGTTGTGAAATTTCCTAACTGATCAAACCAAACTGTAAAGACAGCATCATCACGCTCAGCTTGGTCAAGGGGAGACATATGGTAAGATTACATGAATTCAAATTAACTACAATTCCTTCAAAATTAATTTGAAGCCAGTTAATTTTTGAGCCAGCTTTACATCTGCAGGATATGAGTTTCTGAAGAGGGCCTGCTGAGTTAGATGTGCTGAATAATATCCATTTTCATATCAGAAAAAACACTGCATTAAACATTGTCTTAGCTCACTGAGCTGAGGTCAACAGGTAATATAACAACCTGTGAGGTGGCTCACCCCCGTAAGATAAACACATAAATGATCCCTGATAGAACCGATAATTAAGGCACATCAGTGACAGGGAATGCTATTAAAACTAAACTATAAACTGGTGACATTAACTGCAAAAGAAGATTTTTATTGATACATTTCAGGTAGAATTTTAGTTTCAATAAGGAAAATGCTGTAAGAAACCTGAATTGTTGCAACAAATTTAAAATAAAAGCTTTTATGCTAATTATTTTCTGTGATAATATTTTTCAGAGCTCATCATCTGTGACAGCTCTTGGCTCTCCTGACTGTAACCTCTCTGTGGCAGCTTCTCACAGACTCAATCAACTCCTCTTCCCCTCCCCCCTCAACACACACACACACACAGACACACACACACACAGAGACCCCCTTCCAAAAACCCATCAAAGAGTAATACAATGGCTCCATCTGATAGGATAAAGTAGAGAGTCGCAACAGGAAGTTACCCCAAAATCTGAGGTTTCAAACAGGAAGTTGGGTTTCCGAACTTTGACGGGCCAGAACCGGCACACGCTTCGACCCAAACTCCACAATTTTCGGAGGCACTTCTTCCAAAAAATTGTCAAGGAGGGGCTGACAACATTTGAAGTGAATCTGGTCACCCGTCTAGAAACTGGACATCACACTATAAAATATGTCATTTCCTGCTATAAATAGGTGGCGCTACAACAATTGTATGAATATTGACATATGGATGTGTGCAGATAGGTACCATTAACAATCCTGTAAAGTTTGATGCAGTTTGGACAAAGTATGGCCGAAATATAGCAAAAATAAAGCAACTTCCTGTTTCGTGGCGAGTAATCGAACTTTGAGGGGCCATAACTTCCACGCCCTTCAACAAAAACTCAAAATCTGCCGCAATTTAACATCGTCTATGTCTTAAGAACATACTATTAAGTTTTGAAGTCAATCGGGATAATGCGTCTAGGACTAGTTCGCGTTCAAGCGACCCCTGGAAATGGCCAAAAACACACAATTTTTTCACCTTCCGGTCAAAATAAAAATACTTTCTGTTGGTTTAGAATATGGCTCCAAGAGACTTTTTGGTGCGTCATGGGATGTTACATATGTGTGCAGATTTTCAGATTTTTAGGCGCAACGGGCTTGAGGGGCTGTTCCGTTTAAAAATGTAGGTGGCGCTACCGAGGGCATTTTACACACGCCCATGCTCAAGACCCCTAAATTATTAAATTTTCGCCGTGCCTGACGCGTCTGCAAATTTTGGTAAGTTTTCACGCATGTTAAGGCCCTCAAAAAGCCGATCTAAGAGCGGAAAAAGAAGAAAAAAAAATAATAATAATAATAATAATAATAATAATAATAATAATAAACAGACCGAAAACAAGAGGTCCTTGCAACTCGTTGCATGGCCCCGTTGGGCCCACGCAACTCGTTGCTCGGGCCTAATAATAAATAAAACAACGAAAACAAGAGGGTCCTTGCAACTCGTGCATGCCGTTGGCCCCGCAACTCGTTGCTCGGGCCCTAATTAAAGCTGCGAGCAGCGTTGAACGGGCCCTCGCACCCGGCGCCCGTCCGGGGAGCGGCGACCGCGGGGACCCCGGCAACCGCGGGGTCAACGCAGGTCGCAGGGCACACGCTGGCGTAACAGTTCACACTTCCCAGATGTTAAAATTTTAAATAAAAGCTTTTACGGCTAATTATTTTCTGTGATAATATTTTTCAGAGCTCATTCATCTGTGACAGCTCTTGGCTCTCTTGACTGTAACCTCTCTGTGGCAGCTTCTCACAGACTCAATCAACTCCTCTTCCCCTCCCCCTCAAACACAAACACAAACACAAACACACCCACACACACACACACAAACACACAGAGAATATACCCCCTCCCAAAAGGAGATAAAACTCAGTTTTAACTTGAGTTTACAAGCTTTGAGCTTTGAGCAAAAGCATTTTTTAAGTCTGTTATTGGGTGCATATATAAATCATTTATGCTTAAACAAGGCTTATAATGAAGTTATTTGAACAGTGAATATCTCATCTGCCTAAAGTCAGGGCGAAGCCACTAACCAGCTGTAGGGATGGGTATCATTAGGATTTTATCTTTATCCATACAGACCCCTATCAGTCCAGCTCAGACTGTTACTGGTTTAAGAGAGTGAAGTTTATAGCAATTTGCAAAATTTGGAGATTAGTGACAAACTAACCAGTTAGACTACATACAGACAAGCTTTCATTTTAGCTGTTAGTAACAGTTTGCCATGAGCTTAACCAGCGTGGCTGTGCTTCCTGTTAAACATGTCATGAGACTGTGGACAACGCTGAAAATATTACTTTACTAACTACTGGCCAAACAGGCGCTTTGACAAAGAAAAGGTAAAGGCCAGCAGCTTTTACTTTTCAATGCACTTGTCGTCAACTTGAGTGGCTTATATTTCAGCTGGTTCACCTCGACGCTGGAGGACCTAGTGAACTTTTCCTGTCGCCGTACACTGAGTAACACGAAAAAATCAGCTGACCCCTTGTGAAATTTCCTAACTGATCAAAACCAAACTGTAAAGACAGCATCAATCCACGCTCAGCTTTGGTCAAGGGGAGACATATGGTAAGATTACATGAATTCATGTAATCTTCTTTGAGACTACAATTTCAGACTTAACTAAGTCATTCACTAGTGTCTTGGCAGCGTTTATGGGTTCTTTAGACAGGTCTCTAACTGGTTTTCTTTCCAGGGTCATTGAAATCTTTGGCTTCCTACCTCTGCCAGGCTTGTTCTGCACAGTGTGGCTCTCCTTGAATTTCTCGTGACGTCTCATTTGAGTTCTTGACGCTTGGAAATGCTGTTATAAACTTTGTATATCCTTCTCCTGCTTCCTAAGCATCGACAATTCTTCAAGTCTACAGTGATTTCCTTAGTTTTTGGCATGATGCTTTCTCAAGTGACAGCTCAAATCTTAACTGAAGTTTTTATACCGCGTGTAAAGCAGCTCTTGGCTCTCCTGACTGTAACCTCTCTGTGGCAGCTTCTCACAGACTCAATCAACTCTCTTCCCCTCCCCCCCAAACACACAAAACACACACACACACACACACACACACACACAGAGACCCCTTCCAAAAACCCATCAAAGAGTAATACAATGGCTCCATCTATAGGATAAAGTAGAGAGTCGCAACAGGAAGTTACCCCAAAATCTGAGGTTTCAAACAGGAAGTTGGGTTTCCGAACTTTGACGGGCCAGAACCGGCACACGCTTCGACCAAAACTCACAATTTTCGGAGCCAGTCTTCCAAAAATTCCTCAAGGAGGGCTGACAACATTTGAAGTGAATCTGGTCACCCGTCTAGAAACTGGACATCACACTATAAAATATGTCATTTCCTGCTATAAATAGGTGGCGCTACAACAATTGTATGAATATTGACATATGGATGTGTGCAGATAGGTACCATTAACAATCCTGTAAAGTTTGATGCAGTTTGGACAAAGTATGGCCGAAATATAGCAAAAATAAAGCAACTTCCTTTCGTGGCGAGTAATCGAACTTTGAGGGCCATAACTTCCACGCCCTTCAACAAAAACTCAAAATCTGCCGCAATTTAACATCGTCTATGTCTTAAGAACATACTATTAAGTTTTGAAGTCAATCGGATAATGCGTCTAGGACTAGTTCGCGTTCAAGCGACCCTAAATGGCCAAAAACACAAATTTTTTCACCTT